>NW_004567115.1:47354045-47373709 GCF_000260355.1 Condylura cristata | reverse complement strand
AACACTTACATATGCAGATCTAGTAGCCCATTCATTTAGGCTTCACTTCAGTTGAGAATGTGCTCTGATTCAAGTGACATGAAATCCAACTTGCAATAGCTTAAAAAACAAGCATTATTTTCCCTCACATAACACAAAGTCTAGATGTAAATGTTGCTTGCATCAACTCATCTGATCAAAGATGCCAGCCTTTTTCTCTCACTTATTTCCCCATACAAAATGTGATGGCTTTATTCCCAAGCTTGTTCCTTTTTGTTTGCAAGATGACTGCTTTTGCTCCAAAAAGCCACATTCATTTTCAAGACAGAGAGAAGAATGCAGTACCATCTGCCTATTCCTTGTTTATGGGCTGGGAGAGGGGGCAGGGAAGAAAGAAACAAACACTTTCTAAAAATCTTCCATTGAAAAGATGTTTGTCTCAATGTCCAGAGTGAGCCACAAGAATACTGAATAAATGGCGTCAGCCATCACAGTAGAGGTTAGTATTCAGTGAAAGTGTCACTTTCTCTCCTTTTGCTTCAAAACTAAAACAAATTTACCAGTGCAGATTGCAATGAAACATAAAAGAAACAAAAATAGCTCTAATTCAAAGAATGTGTTTGATATATTGAGCAATTTGGGCTAATATTAAATGTTCAGAATAATAATAATTCAGAAGGAATAAGATAAATATTGAATGGTCTTACTTATATATGGACTGTAGATTAACCAAACAAAGGCTAAGAAAAAGTCAAAACTAACAGGTTGACTATAGATCTGAAGCTTGCAGCAAGGGGGAGTGAAGGGTCCACACGGGAGAGATGAATACAGGGGGCTTTGTGATGACTCATGCATAACAGGGTGGCGGGAGAAGAATGAGGACTGCAATAATGTATGAAAACTAATTACTAATAAAATAAAGGCAAGAGGTGATCAAATAAAGCTCTGGACCCTTTGGAAAGGGAAAATAGCTAAGGATCCATTTTGGCATATTAGAAGTCCAGATAGGTCCAGAGATTCGTGGAGCACTGAATCTCTGAAAGGGGTGAAATTCATCAGTATTTCATTTCCAATTAATCTGGAATACAGAAAGACAGGTAGAGTGACTGATGAGGCTTGACCTGTCCTTCTGGAAAGAGAGTGGGCTTGTTTCCTCTTTCAGTAACAAGATTGGAATAATATTATGCAGAGTGAAGTTGATGCTGTATTTGTTTGAAGTCTGAGATACGTAATGAATGGGATATGGAGTAGTTAAATTGACTATAGTGAATATGATTGATCGTTGTTTCTTTCTACCCAGTTCCTAGTGAACTCCAGTGAGACAGAGGATGAACTCTGAAAACTACCCTGGATACTTTGCATGAAGAGTTCTGGATATAATTAGTTTTTTTTTTTTAAGATTTATTAATTTATACATACAGAGCTTGGGTACAGGCCAGAGGTGTAGGAGCAGTGAGAGGCTTCTCCAGAGACAGAGTGGGGAGCAGAACAGGCCGACTGATGAAGTACACTGCTGAGGGGAGGAGCGGGTGGGTCAGGAGAGGTCTGCCGCGCCATGGGGGTCACCTCCAGGGTGGGGATAGAACTCATGCTGAAGTGGCTTTAGCTCTAAGTGCTGTGCTTTAATCTGCTGCGCCACCAGGGAGGGCCCAAAAATGAAGTTCCATCACTAATGTGCAACAGCTAAACTTTGGGAAGGTAATAGTCAGTATCTTGCCACAAAAGGCATGAGTCTGTCTTTTTGTTTGTAAAAGTCCACTGTGTGTATGGACTGCCGCTTCTTGATCCGCTTATCCATTTGGAGGTATTGTGTTGTTTCCATATCTTGACTATTTTAAATTATGCTACAAGAAACATAGAAATTGTGCATACAAGGAACTCAAACATCCTTTTGAATTGTGTCCTTTGCTTAGATGCTTAGGAGTGGAACCTCTGGGTCATATGGCAGATGGCTTTCGAGAATACCTTTAGTGGAGACTATCCTCAGTGTTAATCTCAACTATTTCCACAGCCATGTTTTTGTTGTTGTTGTTTTTATCTGCTGGCTAGTGACAGGGTTCACTATTCTATCCTCATGCATGCCCCATGTGATTTCAGTGGGAGTGTTGGTACAGTGTGGCATACTGGCTCCCAGATCTTACAGAGACCTACACCACAGATAAGCTATCCTCAAAAGTCCCTGTGAGGCTTCTAGAGGATATTTTTTCTGTGCTTTGAATAAGTTCATAAGCCATGTGTTCTTAGGTTATTTTTTTTTCGTTTCCTTAATATACTTTAGATGGTTTCTGCTTCATTCACGGAACCCTGACTGAGCCACTTGAAGTATGCTTATTGACATTACAGATGTAACAACTACAGAATATATATGTTTGAAGGCAATGAATATAAAAATTAAAATGGGAGAAACAACACTATTGAAAAGAATAGGAAATGAGAAAAGTAATGTAAGACACAGAATGCAAGTAAGAAGTGCAAATTTTGAGACGAGGTATAGCTCCCAGTACACTACTATTGAAAATAAAGGTAAGTAGAGAGAAATCTATAGCTACTGTGATGCTGACCAAATAGGTTGAGGAAGACCCTGCTACATAGTGTTCATAAAAATGCCATTAAATATAAATGAAAAAATAAGCATCATTAAAAGCATGACCAAAATGTCACATGTCCACCCAAAATTGATGACTGGATAAAGAAGTTGTGGCCCATATACACAGGGGGTTCTATTCAGCAATCAAACAAGATAAATCATGCCATCACAGCAACCGGATTGGAGCTAGAAGGGACTTGACTCAATGAAGTTAGTCAGAAGAAAAAGAAAAAGATGGGGCGGTTTCACTTATAGGAGAGATAGAGGGGAAACAGATAAGCAACAGGAGAAACATGACAAAAAGTACTGACAGGCAACTATCCATCAGAGACATTCTGCAGGGAGGTGGGGGAGAGGATGCAAAATGGGAGGGAAGAGCACCAGAGACGTGGTGATGGTGAATTGGGGTGGGGATAGTGTGGGACTGCGCCTGAGAGGAGAAATGCAACATCGTGCAAAAATGAACAAAGGTGTAAAATCCATATAAATAAACGACTTATATTTTTGAGAAGAGGATAAAATACCCATCCTCGTTAAGCCCTTTCAAAACATTGGGAAATCAAGAATGCTTCAAAATATCTTGTTTGAAACCAGTTTTACCCTGATAAAATAACTAGACGGCTACCACAAATAGGCAAGAGAAAGAGATGAAAATAAGTCAAACCATAAAGAAAACCCAAATAATATAAATATAAAATAAAGTATTTTCTACTTAAAGAGTACTAAAATTCTTTAACATCTCGTTCTATCATAGATAAATAGCAAAGGAATACTTCCAGAAAAGGAAACATTGTTTCCTCTTATTTCTTCATTTCATTCTTTCTCCTACAAAAATTTAAGTGTTAGGTTTGGCAAAAATAAGACTACTTTTCTCGATTGTAGATAAGTGGAAATTGCAATTTAGAGTTACTTAATGAGGCATGACTGATAAACTAGCAAACAGAAACTATTTTCACTTAAATTCTTTATCTTTAATTTTAGTAGCTCAAATCTGTAATGTGTTTTACAATTTATTTTTTTGGAGTAACATCTATTCAAGTTACTAAAATAAAAAAATAAAAACTTTTGATCTAATTCTGGCTTGTCTGTTTTAGGAATAACTTTAGTAGAAAGTTTAACCAAGTTAAACTTGTTTTTTCTCACCACCTTTACAGTTTTTTGGTTTTGTTTTGTTTTGTTTTGTTTTTTAAGCGACAAGCATGCCATTATATAGGTTTTGGGTATGCATGATTATAAACAAGCGCCTGTGCATACTACATTATAAACACCTCTAAACACCCTATTCTGTCCACCTGACTGAGCCTTTTGCCTAACTTACCTATTCAACTTCCCCCTTCCCTTCTGCTCACCACTGATACAGTGTCATAGTCTAAAAGTTTACTTTTCTTTTATTTTCAGTTCATTTGCTTAAACACTGAAGCACACATGAGAAAACCCATGAGGTGTTTTGTCTTTCTCCATTTCACTAAACATAATAGCATTTTGTTACGACTGTCAGGATTTCATCTTTAAAAAATAATGGCAAGTGGGAGTATTCCATTTTGTATATCCAGCACAACTTCTTCAGTCAATGTTTCAATGAATTTGAGCAGAACTTTTTTATTACTACTTTTTAAATGACCCTAATTGCTATTTATCATAAAACACAGTACTCTTAAAATAAATTATTTTTAATTTATTTTTAAAATCATTTAAATATAATCGACATACAGGAAATTGGACGTACTGAATGCATATATTTTAAAGGGCTTAGGTCTTTGTATATAGCCATCATATCATCACCTAGTTCATCAAGAAACTAGGAAAGCCCATCATTTCCAGAAATTTTCTTTTATTCTTACTTTTTTAGAAATATTTTTATTCTATTACTTTCCACTTTGAGTAGAAACTTCTATTTTTATCCTCCTATTTCCATTTTTAATCTCAACCTGAACATTATTCCACTTCAAAAAAATTCTAAACTAGAATCAGGAACTCATTACTTTGTTTCATTTTCCTTTTCCTTCTAATCCTTCATCATTTCCTTTTTTAATGTGCACTTCTATGTTTATCGTTCCAATGATTATTTTAGTCATTTCACATAGCATCTTTAGACAACCATAACAATATTGGTAGAAATATTATTTCTTCTTCTTCATGAATAATTAACTCAGTTGTACTCAGTATTATTGCATAAGTGTGTGGATATAAATGCCATCATTTCTTCAACATTTATTTATTTATTATCTGTGTTTTTCTCAATTAGAATGAAAAGCAACACATCAATAGGGAAGATGTTTCATTTACTATTTAATTTTGAGTGTTCACTTAATTAACTACCATGTAAGTCCCCTTACAAAAAGTGCTCTTTTCCTAGTTGTTGTGAGGTTGACTATAGCTTATACTTAACATTCATTTTTTATTATTTGTTTTTAGTCTCTTTGCTTTTAGCAATGATATAATATCTGACAAGCAACTTAGCACTTTCTCATGAATATTTACATGTATGGGGCTTAAAATATAAATTACAGAATTGATGGCACATCTATCGTCTTACTATTTAATATCTAGAAATGTATTTAAAAATAGTCGTATGGGTTTATATTTTTCTTTATGATTTAATATACTCATTACATAATGGAAAAGTCCAATGTGGATCAACAGGCATACCCCATATTACTTGTTTAACTATTTATGGTTTATTCTTTATAGATGTAATGATTCAAGTTGAACAGTATCTACTGCAACCTATGATATAAAATTTTAATATTTACCCAAAAGTTACATTTTTTCTAACAAGATTTATCGAGAAATCTTCCCTTTTGCATCAAATAGGATATTTTTTCAAATATTACATCATTTAATAAGATTAGCTATTATTTATCTTTCAGGATAAAATAACTTTTAACAGACTCCTTTTAACAGAATTTTTGTATTCCTCCCCATTTTTAGGCAGACTTGAGACTTTTTTTTTTAAAGATTATTTATTTATTTGTGCATACAGAACTGGGGTACAGGCCAGAGGCTCAGGGGCAGTGAGAGGCTTCACCAGAGACAGAGTGGGGAGCAGAGCAGGCAGATGGATGAAGTACACTGCTGAGGGGAGCAGCGGGCGGGTCAGGAGAGGTCTGCCATGCCATGTGGTCACCTCCGGGGCAGGAGGGAATCGAACTCATGCGGAAGTGGCTTCAGATTCTCAGTGTTGTGCTTTAACCCACTGCGCCACCAGGGAGGGCCCGAGACTCTTTCTAGAATCTATTTCTATCAGTGCACTTTGTAAATATCTAACATCCATTGTTTCTGTTTTGTCTCCATTGAGCATACTTGGATTAAAAGAAATATTCATAGTTAAAATTATTCCATTTTGTAGAATAATATCTACTATAAAATAAGTAGATCAGTAAGTGCATGTGAATATATACAATGAATACTAGAGCTATAATTGATCACCAAATTACACAGCATGTGAGCACCTTACAATTAATTTGTCATAATGAAATTTCTAAAGCTGAGAAATGTGACTTCTGCTTGTTTTTTTTTAATTTGCCTTTATATTTCACTTTATTAGTCTCAAATTTTCAGCTATCATATCTGTCTTTCCCTGTCTAAACCATCCACTTCCTACCATTTCCATAATCATTGTTTTATTTAAGCCCTCGCTTTTCCTTGGCTGGATAAGAGCAACACACCTGTAAACTAGACTTTTTCCCCAGTTCTACAGCTGTACTATGCTATCACAGAATTATTTTTCTTTCTTTCTTTCTTTCTTTTTTTTTTAAGATTTACTTATTCATACAGAAATGAAGTACAAGCCAGAGGTGTAGAGGTGGTGAGAGACTTCACCAGAAACAGAGTGGGGAGCAGAACAGGAAGATGGACTAAGTACTGCTGTGGGGAGCAGTGAGCAAGGCAGGAGAAGTCTGCTGTGCCATGTGGGTCACCTCCAGGGCCAGGATTCGAACTCACACTGCAACGGCTTTAGCTGGCTTGTAGTGTTGTGTCCTAACACATTGCACCACCGAGGAGGGCCAGAATTAATTTTCTAAATACTGATTATGTCATTTCTCTCTTGAGTACCACTCCTTGCCTTGTTCATGTCTAAGGTCTTATATCATTTGACTCCTTGAAAATAAGACAACCATTTAACTTATTTTGATCCCTTGAGTTGAAACCTACTTGAGGCAGGTAGAGTAAATTATTTAATTGTAGCCTGAAGTTCTGATACAATAACCGGTTCATAACACCTGTTTTGTTGCTGATTCTGAAATAAGTGAATGCATGGAATTCCTATTGATATTTAAATATATATATATATACTCACATTTTAAATGTTTATTTCCATAAAATTATTTTACTAATGATGCTGATCCTTTCTGACATTTGAAGTAATGTGTACAAGTACATGATAATGATCAAAATGATGTATTTGTGAAACTTGCATCTAGTAAGTAAAATAAAAAGTAAAATGATAACATGATAGAGGGCCTTAAGATAACATGAGGATTTGCATTATATTACATGTAGAGAGCACTGACGAGTATATCACACAGCTAGCTGACCAAGTCTTGCAGTGTCAAAGAAGCCTTGGGAGAATCAGAAAGAATCTAATTTGAGAATCTTATATACGTGACAATTATGTACTAGAAATTGAAAGTATCTACCCAGTGGGGGATGAGAAGGAATGAAAAGTTAAAACAATGGTGGAGAATATGCAAAAACATCATTTGATAGAATAAATGTAATTTGTCATCTCAAATTATGTGGATTAAGATGAACAGAAAGTGCAGACAAATGTCAATTTGGAGAATAGGATGTGTTTATTTATTTTAGTCTTTTTTGCATTTTTTAAAATATTTAATTATTCATACTGACTTGCAGTACAAGCTGGAAGTGCAGGGACAGTGAAAGGATTCACCAGAGACAGAGTGGAGAGGAGAGCAGGCAGATCAAGGAAGTACACTGCTGAGGGGAGCAGCAGGTGAGACAGGAGAGGTCTGCTGTGCCCTGTGGGTCACCTCCCTGGTGGGGATAGAACTCATGCTGAAGCAGAAGCCTCTGGCTTGGTAATGCTGCACTTTAACCCACTGTGCACCAGGGAGGGCCTTAACATCTTTGTTTAATATTGACATACAAGCATAAAACCAAATAATAGATTAATTCATACAAGGATTTGCAAAATCCTAAAATTGTTTATTAGTGGACTGTGATGATTGAGGTGTTGGGAGAACATAGAACTTTATTCAGACTTGATTGGGAAAGGAAACAAATCTGGGAAATACTAATAAATTGAGAGAATGTCCAGGGTCTAAGGCAGTGGACATTCAACGAAATCAAAGACTGTGTGATACAATTTTTCTCACATTGCACATACTAATTTTCTTCTTCTTAATGATAACTACAATAGGTTATCTAAATGCTTAACGAAAAATAAAATTAAATAACAACCATGTGTATATGGAGAAATGCCAGTATGACTCAGTTCATATATCATGTTGACTGAACTAGTGGCAATGAAGAATTCTGAAAGGCAATTTCCTGGAGACATGCTAAATTTTGACTAATCAAATGATAAACACACTTGAACATTACAATGGACTTGAAAGAGTTATAACTTTATTTCAAGGGTTGTAACTTGTATTACCATATATTCTTCATTTTTAGAGTTAAATAATAATAACTTGTCTCATCAAAGAGTATAATTTAGGATAATGTTAATCTGAATTGCTTAGGAAAATGCTTATCTAATTGCATTACACTATTCACTATCTACTTGATTTCTCTGAAAAGATATTAAGTATAGCAAATTTGGGCTGAAACTGAAAAAAAACTATGATGGAAATATACTCAATAGGTGTAGTTTTAAAAAAGATAAGTTCAAATGATTTTTACATCAATGGTAGGACTATTATTTCATTTACTGATTATTAGTGCTAAGTATGGAGTAAAATCCTGATGTGTCAATCACTATCAATGGCATCAATGGAATATGATGGAATTTGACAATCATTGAATGATGAAAATGAATAAAATGAGTAGTTTATGACAATTTAGATTTTTAACAAAGAGGTTATAATAATTATGTACCCGCAGTTTGCTCAACATTGTCAATCAGTTCTGTGTTTCATTATGATGAGAAAATTACCATGTTTTGGGAAGGTTCACTATTCACCAGGGCATATAGTGCACTTGTCACACAATTTTGGATTTACTTAAGCATTTCCATAATTTCATTAAGCTTATCTTTAGCTATAAATCAGATTCAAGAACAACTGTTCTGTGTTTCTCACAAAGATCTTTTTAAAATTACTCTTTCAGAACTTACTGGAATCTTAAAATAGATTGTAGTAAAAATGTCTTCTTTCATTAGACTAGTTTTGCATCATTTATGCTTCAATTCTAAAAAGTATGGGAAGTCCACATTTCCTTTAAATAGACTATATGATCCATTATTAAGTCCTATAAATATAAGTGTTGAAAGCCCAAAAATAATCTGTTATTTTGTTAAATGGGTTTACAGAATTATTTTAACTGGTATAAAAATATCAGTCATAACTAGAATGATTCTGTCATATACCCACGATTCTATACTGAACTTCCCATGAGTGTCTATGATCTTGCATCTTCAAGCTGTGCTATTGCATTTGTGTATTTACTTAATGAATATCTAAAATGATCCAATCATTTTAATAGGGCCTTTGGAAAAGAAGGCAGATCAAACAGATGTAGGCCCTGACTTCTGAAGGTTATACCTTATATAAAAAAATTAACAGAAGTGGAAATTTAAGAAGTAGGAAAAGCCATGAAAAAGAAGGAGATGCTGCTATGAGTCAACACAATTTGGAAATGTGATCAAAATCAAGCGGCTTTAGGGATGGACTAGGGGAATAAGGGTCAGCTCTTGTGGGGGGAAAAAAAAAAAAAAACTATGATGGGAATAACACAACTTTCACACGAGCACCCAAAGATGAGAACGAAATGACTTGAAAATGAGTGAGAAATGAACATTGAACTGTAGATAACATAATGTGAAGGAAGAATAAAAAACAAAAATACGTTTATATAGTAAGGAGACAGGTGGAGGAAAGTTGACATTGCCAATCAGCCTGGACATGAAATTTTATGACTGTTTTTTAAAAAGGAAGAACCATTGGTAGCCTTCATGTTTTACAGACTAGATGAGAAATCATTTTATCTTTTGAAGTGATTTTCATGGTTTAGATAAATAGTGTGAAAGTGCTAGAAACAAAATAATTGGGAAAAGGATTACTGAAGTAGGCACACTAGGAAAAAGCTCTGTTGGGTGTAGGTGATGGGAAAGGAGAGAAATGGAAGGTTTCAGCAAGAGCTCAGGAGATGCAAAAGACACGTGATGCAAATGGATGATTTTAGGAGGATGTTTAGGTCTTAGAGGGATAATGTTGATTTCATTAGAGAGAGTAATCTGCAAGAGAACACATTTGTGAAGGAAGTTAATGAATTTGATGAGTTTGATTTTTTATATATAGTACAATGTCTGTTACATGTTTGTCTGGTAGTATGGAAAATTATTTAGGTATGCTGTGACTAGTATCTTGAACATGTGTCTTGCCTGTAATGTGAAGGATGCTCTGTATCGCATTCCAAAAACATAATAGAGTAATTTGATGGTGGATATATACATAGTATGATATTGCCAATGATAAATCTGAAACTCAGATTAGGTTTCCTTTTTTTTTTTTTTAAACTTAATCCCTAAATAATAGAACCACAATTACAGATTTCGTCAGTCAACCTGCTCTGCTCCCCACTCTGTCTTTGGTGAAGCCTCTCACTGCCCCTGCACCTGTGGCCTGTACGCCAGTTCTGTATGCACAAATAAATAAATAAATCTCTAAAAAAATGAGAATTAATATTGAATGTAGGGGAAAGCAATCCTATTCTAAGAAGGAAAAAAAATGATAAGGCAAAGATACTAACTTGCATTTTTACTTCAATTGTTACTATACAAAATAAATTTCCTTGCTGTTAGTGATTTCAGGGCTTCAGACACTGCTCATGGGGTTTCTCAAAGGTTTTCAAGCACTCAAGATACTTAGGAAACTAAATTCAATCATCTTGGAAATGGTTAGCTTGCCTCTAACATTGTCTTATTCACGTGGAATTCTAAATATTAACATCAGTCTCTTGACATTAATCTGATTGAAAGTAGATTCAATGTTTTTTTTTTTTTTTCTCAACTGAGCTTTTGGTGGTGAGTATCATGTAGTAATTTTCATCTGAAAAGTTGTGAAACTATACTTCTGAACCATGTAAAGCATAGTAAGCAAATATCACCTCAATAACAATACACATAAATAAAAATATACATAGTTTGAGGTTTTAAAGTATAAAAGCAAATTCCACCATATCTTCTAAAAATTTCTTTATTCCCTTATGAAGATCTTAGGTCCAAATATAGTTGTTTTAATCTAAAAAAAAATCATTTATTTTTATTTTCAAATGGTAAAAATGCTGATTTATAATAATGAGTATATTTCACCTTTGAATGAACATTGTGTATTCTCATTGTAAGAGTACATAATATTCAAAATTTTCCTTAAAAACATTTGTGAGCATGCATACTTATTTTAATTACCTATAAAAAGGAATTTCAAATACTGTGTTGAGAAAACTAGCGATATGTTTGTCATTTTGACTTTACTATATCTAAATTCCTCAGCTCTCCATTTTACTGAAACTGGCTATATTTCACCTTTCCTAGGGACTAGTATCCCATTGCATCTTCTTGGTCCAGTTGTCTGCTGAAGAGGATTTACACTGCTTTCATGTCCTAGCTATTTTCAATAGTTCTGCAATAAATATGATGGAACGTTTTGTTTCGCTATGATAGTTTCATGCTCTTTACATAGATGGCCAAGAGTGGGATTGCTGTTGCTGTATAGAATAGCTATGATATGTACATGGATTTATTGCTTGGTTTTCAGTTTCATTTCATTGATCCATTTATCTACTGTTCCAGTGTCATGCAGTTTTCAGTATTGTTGCTTTAAGTGAAATTTGAAGTGAGATAAGGCAATGCTTCCTTTTCTCTCCTTTTCTTCCTTTTCTCTCCTTTTGTTTCAGTTGTTTTTGCTTCATGAAGCTTTTGGGTTTCATATTAAATCCATTATTTTTTCTTCAACTTTGAAAAATATTGTTGGTATCATGTTGGGATTTTGTCAGATGTATAATCGCTTTAGGTATGCTAGTCATTTTAACTATGTTGATTTGCCCATCCATAAGCATGGTCTAGCATTCCATCCCTTTATAACTTATATGTACTACATGTAAGTCCTCAAATAGCATTCTGTAGTACTTGTTTTAAGGTCTTTCACCTCCCTAGTTAGGTTTTGATGTGCTAAAGTATTTTTGAACATATTTTAAGTGGAGTTATTTTTATGATTTCATTGTTTTCTAGTTCACTGTATATAAACAAGCTACAGATTTTGTTGTTGTTGTTGAATTTGTAGCCTGCCAGTTTGCTTTACATCTGTTGTTAATAATAGCTTTTTGGTGGATTCTTTAGGATTTCTGTCTCTATATCACCTGATGATAGTTATATTATCTCTTCTCTTCAAATTTGGGTTCCCTTTATTCCCTACTTTTGTCTCATAGCTCTAACCAAAACTTCTAATACTAATGTAAATGAAGTGTTGATAATGAACACACTTATTTTGTTTGTGCTCTTAAAGGGGAAACTTAAATAATTTTAAAAAGTATTTATTTATGCATACAAGATCTGGGATACAGACCAGAGGTGTTGGGGGTAAGAGGATTACCAGAGACAGAATGGGAAGCAGAACAGGCAAGTCGACTGAAGTACACTGCTGAGGAGAACAGCTGGTGAGGCAAAAATGTGGACTTTTTTTATATTGGCATAGGTTCTAAGATCTGCATAGAAATAGTTGACATTGTATGAAGCCAAAATCATGACTTTTCATTCTCAGTGAATTTAAGTTTCCCTTTTCCACCACTTTTCAAGCAAAAACTGGTTTTATTGAGATCTTCCTGTCTGTGATTCTCAGTTTTGGGTTCATAAATACATGAGGAAAACATGTAAAAATTTCTGCCATTGCTGTATTTTGTTGAATCCTGCTGTCTTGCTTCAAACTGCCCCTTGATATTTACGTTAGAGAGACCTCAAATGATTGTTTCAGATATTTTATATTACCTTATAGGTGTACTCAATGTGAGATATGTTTGTTTTACTTCATTTCTACTGTAAACATTTTTATAAAGAAAAAGAAAGTATTGTAAAATTGAATGTACATGCTGGAAATTGATATCATTTCTCTAAACCACAAGATAAAAAACTTCCCTGAACCCATATAATAGTTCTTCGTATCAGCATGTTCTTATGGAGGTAAATATTTCAGATGGTAACTATAAACAAGACAACTGCTTTAGTCCCAGAATTTAAACTTCATGCAGAAATTTAAGTAGCAAAAAAAAAAAAAAAACTCACCTTAATTCTTCAGTGTTTTCATTATGTGAAATACATAATCTTGTTCAATGAGATATAAAAATTTTTTGATGGTTAATTTGTTGCTTTTTTTTTTTTTGAGGCTGTCTTTATTTTTCTCCTTTCTAGATAAAGGTATTGTCCTGTAATGTTTTATTTTTCTCACTTCCCCATGTCTTTCTCATTACTCATACTTTATTTCCCAATTTTATCTATTTATTTAGATGTATATAATAGATGAATAAAGATAGAGATAAAAGTTCAGATAGAGATACATTTTTCCTAATTTCTAATTTCTGCTTTCTTATGTTTAAACAATACTTTAGGAAAATTTTTTTTTATGTATCTAGCATTTATTCAACTATCTAAGTTGCTACCTAATTGATAGGGATATTTCTTATATTTATCTTTAGTTTCTAATTCTATGAATTTAAATTCAAGTTGAGGTTCAACCTATATTCTCTTCAATGTTTGTATTATTCTTTTTTTCTTTTATATTATTTTACTTTCATTATTTTTAACAGCTCTAAAGCCATAATTTTTCATCATTTATCTCTTAAACTTCATTGTCAGAAGAAATAAAACATCTCTTGGACCTTAACTTCATATCATACAGTTTGCATATTATTGACCTTTTTTTTTTTTTACCTGTATTGGATATGTTTTTAAAATATTACATTTTTTTCACTACCAGTCTATTTTCATATTTTTTAAATATCTTTTTTTTTGAAGTTCTGCAGTGAACTATAAGAAGACACTTTTCTAAACATAAACATTCAAGTAAGAATCCTCATCATAGGATTTTAAAGGATAGAATTCCTTCCTTTCTTAGTTCAAATGAAAGCTACCACTATTGTATATGCCAATCCCTTTTATATCACTGATCACAAACTTAGCCTACCTATTGGATTAATTAGTTGGTTATATAGAAGAGACTTCCCTCAAAATGTTCATATGGCTTGTTAATTCAATCATGAGCTTCCACTTTAATTTGTTACTAGATTTAGCATTAGATTCTTTCTTATGCACAAATAAAAGTGAATTAATAAGTGCTATGAATAAGTGTTATATAGGCAAATTACAAAATGAATTGTCAAAAACTATATGGTCTTATTTATAAATTTAGTAGAATGTGTAAATAATGTGAACAAAATTCTTATAAATATATAAATATTTCCATGTCAAAAATATTAAAAAGATATATCTTCTGGAAGGCAATACATAGTTGCCAACAAATAGTTTCTTCATATTGTGCTGTTGCAAGTTTTGATATCACAATTTATTTATTTAAGCTTATTATTACTTTTGTAAAGAAAAAAAATTGCTCTTTTCTTGAAATTTATCTCTTTAAACTGTGTGAGATAATGCAATATTTGCATTTTTGCAAATCTGGTTAGGATCAGCACATTAATTTTTCTAGTTTTGCTGGCTGTGCATAATTTTTGCACCATTGTTAATTGTTGTAGGTATGTACAATGAGATTCTACTTTCCTTGGTTAAAAAAAAATGTTTGATATACATATTTCAAGATATTTGTCATGAAATGTTATAATAAGCTTAAAGGAAAATAGAAATATCAAATGAAATAAAGCTATTAGGACCTTATGTTTGAAGACTTTAGCTTAACCTTTAGACTGTTATTGGTAATGTATTTCCAAACAATGAAGGTATTTACCAGTGAATGAAGACTAAAAACTTGTTGAGTAAAATATGCAGACAGCAAGTCTTCCTTTGCTTATTGCTGCTGCATCTGTACCTAGAACAATGTGTTGTACATGATAGGTGGTCAATATTCATTTTAAGAAAGAAGGAATAAGTGCATATATGTATTAATATATCTTTAGAGATGACACAATAAGTGAAAATCTAAAACCTTTCAGATAGTCATACATACTTGGAAAACTATCAGTGGGTATTGATGACTAGTAATACAAAATGGGTGGAGTTAAAAAGATCATTCCTATAATATTTTTTTCAATTCTATAAATATTTTTCTTTATCTTTTTAAACTGGTCTTAAATGCTGAGCATCATAAAAGAATTGACTACAGATGGATGCTTCTTTGGGAATTGGTACCCAGAACAATCAGATTTCTGATGTTTGCATAGATGTACTGAGTTCAACAGACAAGTTAATCACATATAGAACCTTAAAATAATAGATTTAGTTGGCAAGTAAAATGCATTTTACAGGCTATGATGAAATCATTATTTTCAGGAATGTGTTCAGAAGGAACTATAAAGTATTTTTAAACTGAATTCTATAAAAATATTTCAATACAAACTGTGGAATAATTGATATTAAAGGGTAGTGATAAAAAGAGAGACTGAAGAAAATGGACAAAAGTGGAACAAGAAAAGTCATTAAAGTCCCCCAAAGACAATTGATGAGTTTATTGTAAAGAAAAATGAGAGACTGGTTGACAAGAAGGAAATCAAAGCTCCATTTTAATCTCTAAAGTCAGGAAGTGATAGAGACAGCCATGTTACCTGGTCAGGATTAAGAGTGACAAAAGTATAGTATTCCTTAGCTTTTTCTACCATTAGTTCCTATAGAAATCACCTAAATACTGCAATGATAAATTTTATATTCAGAAAATTATATTGTGATCAATGTGGTATGCTTCTCAATACTTTGGATATGAGGTTAAATGTCTCATTTAAAAGTTTTGTTTTGTTTTGTTTTGTTTTAATTTTTCTGGCTTGCCTAATACCAGCAGAATTGTCCAGTTTTCCTGAAGAATTTTTTTGAATAAATGTACATGATAGATTTAGTTAACTTATACCCATATTAGAAGTATTATAATATTGGCTTGTTTTGATGTTGTCTCATCTTGATAGATGCTATCAAATTTCAATGTCAGTTCATGGGAAATAAACTTAACACAATTTTATAGGTATGTAGCCCAAATAGACTTTGGAATTGCTCTCTAAATACATTTGAGAGTAGAAATTGCCAGTACTGGAAAGGACACCAGAACCAAGTGAAATCCTTCACTTGTGTAAGCTACACTTAAGTTTTATAAAACTGTGACATTGAATCTAAAAAGTAATCACTCTTTCAACCTCCCTACTTCTAAATAAAGTATTATTTTCAAAAATATACAAGTTTTCATCATCATTTTAACTAACCATGATTTTTTTATTCGTACGTCAAGTATCTACTTCCAGATCTTAGTACATTACAATGAATTTCATCAGATCATTATACAGAATAATTTACTTTGAGTATAATTTTATATATATATATATTATGTAGGGATCTCTCTGGTGGTGCAAGGGATTAAGTCTCAGCACTATGAAGCAATCTGCAGCTACTGCAACACAAGCTCAATCCCCTGCTGGGGAGCTGACCCACACTGCATGGTAGACCTCTCCTGTCTCCCTGCTGCTCCCCTCAGCAATATATTTCAGTAGAGTTGCCTGTTCTGCTCCCCACTTTGTCTCTGTGAACCATTTCACCCCTGTGTCATACAGCCCAGCACTTGTATGTGTAATTAAATAAACAATCTTTTAAAAATTATTATGCAATGGAACATTCAGTCTTCAGAAGGTGTATATGACCAGTGTATTCCACATAAAGAGTTTGTACTCTGTATTTAGATATTATTTTGATAAGGAGTTTGTATTTTCCTTATGACCTTCATCTTTTTTTTAAAGATTTATTTATTTGTACATACAGAACTGGGGTACAGGCCAGAGACTCAGGGGCAGTGAGAGACTTCACCAGAGACAGAGTGGGGAGCAGAACAGGCAGATCGAGGAAGTACACTGCTGAGGGGAGCAGCGGGCGGGTCAGGAGAGGTCTGCCGCGCCATGTGGTCTCCTCCGGGGCAGGTGGGAATCGAACTCATGCGGAAGTGGCTTTAGCTTCTCAGTGCAGTGCTTTAACCCGCTGCGCCACCAGGGAGGGCCATGACCTTCATTTTTAATTTAAGAATGGGAAATAAAGTGACAGAAAGAAAACTATCCATTCTGTTTTCTTGATTCTTTTAAAACTCAAATCTTAGTATATTTAAATGAAACAAAAGTCATATTACTAATATCAAAACATCCTTGCTATTGTTTTCTAAAAGTAGGATTATGTAACAATGTTAATCAAATGGGGAGCATGCCCCCTATTTTATAGGAATTACAAATACCTATCAATATGCAATTGTCATTCGAACAGCTGTAGTGCACAAAAGATTTTCCAGTATGATGATAAGAATTTCAAATCATAATGTCCTTAGCGAAACAAAAGATGAAGTTCAGTAAAGTAAGTTGTTTTAGAAAATATGTATGAGAACATATGTTTTCTTGAAAAATAAAGGATTCAAATATCTTCCTCCAGGAGTATTAATGATGATTATGCCATTTAAAATAAAAATGAAGTTCTGACACTACAACTATAAATCTAGACTATCAGCTGGTGGATACAGATGTCTTCACAGCTGTGAAAAACAATAAAATAAATTTCAAAAAGCAAAAAGAAACTAGAAAGAATCTTGCCCCTCACTCACAAACACACATGATCTCCTACGAGAGTGTGTCTACACAATATGATGATGCCGAACGTGTATGGGGGAAAATCTTCAGTCGTTGTAAGAATTATTTTTTAAACTTTATACATGTCAATTTCCACTTGTTTGTACTTTATATTTAGATAAACATTTTAGTTAAAAATATATTTTAAAGAGATTGACTAGATCCACTGAATACATAACATTCATTCAGACTTTTTTTAATTAAGCCTGGGATTGTGTCATTTTAAATACTATGTATTTATTGGTATGTACATATACACATGTACTTATCTGTTTAGTATATTGCTGTTGAAAGTGTAAATGTATGGAGTTTAAAGTCTTTCATTACTTAGGATTACAAAGCCTACATTTGATATATGTGTGCTCATTTTTGATGATTGATCAAATTGATATAATCAAATTGAGCATAGTGAGAGCCGACATCTTACTTCTTTAACATTAGTGGCTAATACATAAACCTACTTTTTTCAACATACTTCTTTTTAACACATTCTTAGATTTAATTTTGTAAGCACTACTCATAAATCTTAGAAAGAATAGCTATGATTAATCCATGTACAACTTGACATTTTGCAAATCTTTCATAACTTGGCACAGGGATCCTTTAGTGCTAATTCAGTATATTTCTTTATTGTATTAATAACAGGTTAACCCTGTTAGTTATAATTCAGACAAGTGAAAAATAGCTTTCCAAAGTATCCTATTGAAAGACTCCCTGCTTTCTTTCTTAGGTTATTAAGTTAGGTTTGAAATACATATTTTGATACAATGCTCTAATTTTTATATTAAAATAGTATACTTATAACAAAGTGTGTGTTCTTATGTTAATTGCACGTTATATTTATAAGTAAGGTAAATGGTGATCTCTCACAAAACTTCATTTCCTAGGAGAAATAATTGTTTTATGATGAAATGTCAATGAGTAGGGGTCTTAATCCAACACAGTATCTTATAAGTTCAGGTATAGAACAAAGACTCACATTCTCAAGCTTAGCATGTCAGGTGAATGTGATTGCCATTACCTACTTTTTTCTAACATAGAAGTCACAGTGAGGATATGAAGATTATGTATTTAAGTTTTATCTTCTTTGATGATGTGTGATATAAGAACATTTATGCCAATTAAAATAATAATTAAAATATTACTTTTAACTTTAATAATAATTAAAATATCAAAAATAAGGATTGTAAACAAAGTTACCTTAATATAAAAAAAAGTCATGTTAATTTTAATTAGCGGCTCATTTATTTTTGTAGAATCTCGATGTCTTCCTGCTTATCACTTTAATTTCTACCTGTAGAAACACTTTTTTTGTAAGAAAATAAAAGCACCTGAAGTGAATTAAGTTAAAATGTTAATATGGAAAAATAGAATGTGTATATAATATATAAATTTGACCAGATATGAAGAACCAGAAAACCTTATGACAGTTCCCAAATTCATAGGTGTACATATACACAAAATGCATAAATACTAAAATCGTCTGAATTTATACTTGTATTATGGAAAATATCTAAATTGGGTAGTGATAGCCCCACAAAAATGTAAATGTGCTTAATGTAGCTGAATTATATACATTAAAATAGCTACAGTAATAATTTTGTTAAGTACACTTTTCTGATTAAAAAGTTAAGATTAATATTAAAGTATTTAGTTCTTATGGAATTGTGTCATTCATACAGTACATGACAGTTGCCTGTTATATTCAATTACTATCATTTAGTTTATGCTTCATCAACTCTTTCAAATGTGTAGATTTAAAATATGAACAGTGATCTCGACTGTTTCTTTTCAATTTCCAGTAGAATATTTTAATTTCCAACTGCCTCTTCTTTATTGGAATAGATATCGGAACATCAATCTTCATTGAGTATCTTCTGTTACAGAAGTCATATGCAATCACAAAGAATATTCCTTTCTTTATTTAATAAGTTCCAATGAAATAGGTATATAAAAGGTTTTTGAAAATAAAACTAAACAAGAAAAAAATCTGTAGTCATTGAGTGTTTATGGGTATTGATGTTTTTGTCACAGTTAAGTTTAAAAAAATCTGTGTAAACGGGTGACTTGGTGTTGGGAAACCCACGGGGATTACAATTGAGATGGAAAAAAA
>NW_004567115.1:47332003-47351310 GCF_000260355.1 Condylura cristata | reverse complement strand
AAAAAAAATGTGCAAAATGATGTAAAAATAAACTTTTTAATAAAAAAATTACATCTTCTCCAAAAAAAATGTGCAAAATGATGTAAAAATAAACTTTTTAATAAAAAAATTACATCTTCTCCTCCTGCAGACATTGACTTGTCTAATTTCTTTACCTGTCCATTTCAGAATTGATGCAGAGGTGTTCACATGTCACATTCATCAATCTTAAACTGTAACTGATTATCACTTACGGTAAATGTGTAAATGATTAGCACTTGTTGTTTTCCTTTATATTTAGATTTGCTCTGCTTGGAACCAGAATCGTAGGTAAGGGAAAGGTAGAAAAGTGGATTTGTTCTCGACTTTCTAACACCAAATCCTTTAAAACACACTCATTCAAATGCCAGGTGTGCTCTCTGTGAGGTGACCTTCTATAAGTAACTACATGACATCGAGGAATCAGACAAGACTTAGGTCTAGGATCTTGGGGTCAAGTTACTTTTTGCTGTTTACTAACTGAATAAGTTTATGTTTGTCAGTTAAACAGTTTGAGACAGTGAACTAATGATTGTAATGTCTATTTTATAAAGCGATTATGAGACTAAACTGATTTACTGACACTGAAGACTTCTAAGAATATAGCTAATGGATAGTTATATATGTGTTTGCTGATACACTGCTAACAAACCAGATTTGACAAGGAATTTGTACACAAACATTAAATTCTTATTTTGATAACACATGAAAATCTAAAACTATGGATGCATTAGAACCTTTGTTAAAATCTGTTAATGCACGATAGCAATTGAAATATGGATATACAATTATTGGCTGTCTTTATATCATATAAACAATCGGGATTTTTATCTATTTATAGTGGCATTGTGATAAATAATAAGATCCCTTAGGTCATGGTATTTATATTTTGGCTCCTTGTCTGTTTTATTAAGAAGATCGCACGACTTTGATATAAAGCCAAAATGGAGAACTGGAGTGAATCCATTACAGTTTTCTCCTCTTCATCATTAGAACTAATGCCAAAGCATCAGTGGATATCTAGTTCGCTGCATTTCCCTTTATTCTGGTCTCTGCCCATAGATCTCTTGAACGAACGGGCACAGGACATCAAGTGATGAAACTGTGAAGGCCACAAAGGCTCTTGGCCACACTCTGCTGAGTTGCATAAGCTTAAGAGACTCACTTATGAGACTTACTAGAATTAAGTACCTCATTACCCACACTATAGCATGAGGTTTCAAAATAGGACTTGGTTATTTCTAACAGACATTGCTTCGCTTGACATAAAATTTATGTTTCATAGCTTCAGATAATTACATATCTATCAATGCAGCATCGGCCATAATGGCAAGATAACAGAATGATAGTGTCATCCATTGTCTGTGTTTAATGCTATTGTCAAATATTTTATCACAGAAAATGTCTTCCTCCCAGACCTAGTTACGGATTTGTTTCCTGAGTGGCCACTCCCTTGACTGAATGGATGTGCATTTGTAACCTCTTCTTAGTATGTTGGAACAGTAAGATAAATCACTTAGTGACAAAGGTAACTTATGTCCTGTCATCTGCCTGTCTTTCACCTGCTTCTTATATAGTGTATGCATTACTAAATATACCACAGACCATTACTACTCACCCTTTTCACGTCTGTAGTGAGCTTTGTATGAATCTTTCTTCAAGATTGTTCTCTTGCAGTGAGGAATAGATTGATGTCAAGTTTCACAAATGCTTTCCTGTTTTTAGCATAAGTCATGAATCGCTTATCACATATTACAAAGATCACCCACGGTATAAAGTGTATTCATCCTGTGTCTTGTAACTTCCTCTTGTGTCCTCATTGCTCCTCATTCTCTTTCATTCAGGAGACTGTGAACTGTGCCCACCAGGCTTTAGGTGTCTTGCCTTAAAGATGGTATTTCAGTGAGAGTGGATGCTGAAAGTGATGTTGCTTTTCCTGTTAATTCTTCAGAACATTTAAGATATCAAAGTCAATAATGTTAGTCTAACATTTCAGAGAATATAAGGTGCAAAAACATCTTATGCCATCATAAAATATGAATATTTTATTACATTGATGCTTTGGAAGGAAGGCATTTCCTCATTCCAAAGAAGGTTTTAAATATTTTGATTTCAATTAGTATGAGTGCTAATTTAAGAGAACTACAGGTTTCTTAGGGGATATTTGCCAGGTTTTTTTTTTTTTTTTTTTAGAAAAGGTACTACTAAAATATCTTCAAGATAATAAAAAATAATGGATGACACTCATATATTTAAAGAGAGTTATGACCCTGGGTGCTGCCGTCATATCTATCTGTCTATCAGTGCGCATATACATACATGCATGTATGTATGTATTCTCTCTCTATCTAGATTTCGACTCATACCCACAGAATTGTCATTACCAGTTGCCGTGTTTAGTCCCTAGGGGTTTAATATTGAAGCAATCCATTAACATAATAGAAATACAATCAGCAGAATAGTTTATTTCATTCAGAGTAAAGAGCTCATTACCTAGAAATGTCTCAAAAGGGAAACAAGAATAAATGGAAAATGTTACCAAATGCTACATGGAGGGGCATAGTTTGGCATAGGATTATTGAAGCTCTCAATGTTGAAAATGTTTACAACAAAAACTTCAATTAATTGGTAAAAATATTTACAAAAATCTAAGTAGTATAATTCTTCAGGCACATAAAAACTTAACTTGGAGGTTAAAATAGTACTTAATGCAAGATGAGGAAAAGAAAAATAGCTTAAAAATAAAGACCTATTGCATTCTAACTATGTCTATATCGGTATATAATATACACACATATTTATATTTATGTATTGTAATATTTATACATAAATATCATAAACTAATATATATGGAAGTACATACTCATAGAAAATTATTTGTAAAGAGGAAATTATTCAAAATATCTAAATGTTTATGATTTCCAAATTTAAGCTTGACATTTGAAATAATAGAATTTCATACGAAGAAATGAAATCTGGGTAATTTAGTCATTGTCAGAATATTTAAAGATAGTCATGGTTATGCATTCAGTAAGATTATGCACTATGAAGAATGAGGGTAGCCAAAGAAAACCCAACAAAGTTGTATATGTGAGAAAATTAAAATAGATATGTTAACTGTAAAGAGTCACAAAGGTAGAGTTTAATAGATAATCAAAGTGATTTGAACCTGGGGAGTCCAAACTATTTTATTCTGAGGGAGCTGTCTCAGTAAACACTATTTTGAAGTTTGTTAATATAGTTGAAACAGTGAGAGTTTTTCACATTTATAATGTAATTATACTTGATAGGATATGTTTCTAGTTTTAAGTTACCCTCACCTAAGGATATACCGAAGGAAGACAATGGAGGGCTTTTTTTTTTTTTCCTATGTTAAGGAGTTTTCTGCAGAGATGCAAAATCCAGAAATTTATTGTTAAATATTTTGTTTATGTGCTTTTGGTCTGAAAAGAATGACATTATCTTTCAGCAGCAGATTCCTGCACACAAGGTAGAATCTGTGAAGATAACTTTTCTCTCTTGCTTGCTAGACTAGGCATAGAATCCCCAGAAATTTAATATATGTTATATATATGAAATTTAATATATGTTATATATATATATTACATGTATATATGTAAATGCTAAAACGCTGTTATAAACAATTAAAATGCAAACCATAGAGCAATAGAGCAAGAAGTTCCAGATCAAGAATGGTCTATAAATGTATAAATTTGTTAATAGTATTTATCAGAGTGAAGTTTATTTATTGTACAATTAGTTTAATAATTAACAGCATTGAAACTCATTAATATTGCTTGTGATGTAATAAAATACATCACATGTATTTTTCATTACATGAAAATTACTTTACCATTTTCTTGTAATGGAGTACTGTTAAGAATATAGGAAGATATTACTAAAATCATTGTGACATCTATGTAACAGTCTCCATGAATTAAAGACGTCCCTATGATGATTCTAACCCAACTTCCATGTATGTTTTGCAGAGGTTAATTGTCAAAGTTGTGTATGTGTTTGGAAGTGTTTTACACTCTGGATAATCTTTAAAAGACATCTTACTAGAGGATGTTTGATCTGTTATGGTTGGAAACTAAAGATAAGATTAAAGATAAAATGCCATATAGTGTTCATGTGATTTCCAAATATTTTTTATTAAATTTATGTATCTTCTAAAGTATAGCTAAGGATTAGACAATTATTTGTTATCATTTCCTCATAGGACTAAGGATTTCTCCAAGCATATGTCTCCTCTACGTGGTCTGGTGATAATTTGGGAATGATCCCGCCCAGTGAAACATAGGACTTAACTCTCATTTTCAAACATAATTCGTAACATTAAATTTTAATGTATGAATATGATTAATAAAATATTTGTTTGAGAAGACTAATGTGTTACAGATTTCAAACATTCTCTTTTCAGGGCTTCTTCTTAAGTAGAGATAGTGGCAATTCAAATCTAAATTTGACTGATCTTAAATCCCTACTTCCATATTCATATTGAGGTCTTCCAATCTTTGTGGGTCAGATTACCTTTAAAGAAACTTTACATCACCAATAATATGAATAGCCTTGTCAATATCCAAGTGTGTAAATAACTGATAATAATGAACAGAAAGCATGCAGTCTAAAGTTGTGCAAAGTTTGCTCTTATCAGAAATGCATATCAAAATTAGAGTAGTTTTAATAGTAGTTGCTATTGTGCTTTAACCTGTTGTGCCACCAGGGAGGTCCCTATAGCTGTTATATTTTAAGGATCATTTAAAACACCACACTAAATTTTACAGAGTTTTACTGTATTTTGGTAATACCATATATTTAAAAATTCATATTTATTTATAGTCAATGTATTTTGCATTGTTTATTTTATTTATAATACATCTAATTATTTATCTTAAAATGTAGTGTCATAGCATCTTAAATTAATCTTTGCATAGAAAATAAACTGTCAATATGAAATACTCTGAAAACTAATAATTTAGAAAAATACACTTTAAATATTTGTTCCATGTTATGCAACTGATATAATAGAATTATAAAGGATTATCTATTTTTGGTTTTCTTAATATTTGAGATCTGTTATGTGAGAATATGTAAACTTGACATTACTTTAAAGCAAAAATTTCTAAGACTAAAAATGATACACAGAGAGATTCTCTAGAAATGTTCTATTTTGAGATTCAAATATACAAAAAAGGATAGTCAAATTATACCTGAGATAATATATTTTTAGAACAGAAAGACAATGAAAATTTAAAAACCAAGGACTCTCTCTAATATGTGTGTATACATATGGATGTATGTATGTATGCATGCATGTATGTATGTATGTACGTACATACACACACACACACACACACATATATATATATATATATATATATATATATGAAAATAAATATCTACAAATACAGACATGCAAATACAACCAAGGTAATAATTTCTATGACAGCTTTTATACCTATCTCATGGTAAAAGGAAAATTTACCAGGCTAAGCTTAGTATTTATGACAAGTTTTCACATTGTCATTTTACTAATCCACAAATATAAGGATTAATCATTTCCTCCAGTGGCACAATATGTTCCTGTCAAGTTGAGTTCTTTTTAAAAGAAAATCCACTAGCCTGAACATTCAAGATAACAAAAATCAACCTAAGTTTGTTAACCTTCCCAATACTTGCAAGTAAATATGCCCTACTGATAATTTCCAAATGATATGATGCTGATGCAAAAACCAACCCATACTTTAACCCAAAATGTTGTGTGGTCTAAAACATTAATTACCTCTTACAATTTTGTATTCTATTCAAAACTTTTTAAACGATTATATGACTCTGCACAACTAGTGGTAAGAATTTGTATAGCATAATATTATGAGTGAAAGCATAATTAAATGCACTAGCTTGGTGATGCATACCATGTTTAATTTTCCAATAATTTGATTAGAAAGCTTGCACTCTGAAAATGACCCTTTATATCAAAAGATACCTACTGCTACCAGCCAATGATAGAAAATAGATGGACTTGTAGTAGATCAGAAATGATTCATTCTTAAATCATATTTTACACATATATAGATAAAATGTTTTATGGTATTAGAATGAAAATCAAAATAAAGTTAATGTAACAACCAAAACACAATATGTCCCAGTGACAAGGATTATGAAAGTATATACAAGCATTCCAATTCCAATAATTATAAAACTGACCCCAGCTTTAGTTATTTTAGTTTAAAGTGAAAAGTACATTGGATATTTATCATGTGCAAAGCAATAGACTTAATGCAAAATTAAATAAATTGGAAATACCAGTAGAAATTAGGTTAACTCAATTCAGCAATTATATCTTTAAGCCTGAACGAGGTGCTGGGCACTCACTAATTCTGAGAGAACAGTATAAACCAGATGTGGAGTCAAACCATAAAACAACTGCAGCCCTATAAATTCTTAGACAGGCATAATCTATTGATAAAATACAATTGTAAAAGAAGACAATGATAATTGTATAATGGCAAGCTAAAAGTTAAAATTGAGTAGGTGTTTGTTTATTTCTCTAGACTTAGCATTTCTCTCTAATTTTGCAGTTGTTATTCACTTTCCCCAAATGAAAAATGCCAGAATTTGAAAACTAACTACCTTTTTTATTACTGTGCTTATTACCCTCAATGTATAAGTGCAAACTATGAATTATTTTTACTCAAGTTTTCGTGAATTAGATTAACTCCTTATCTATGAGTCAAAATGTTCCTTTTGCCTTGTCAATTATATTATATCCCATTCAGAAGAATTATCTTTAGATAATCTTATTTTAAACTTGAATAAGTCATATTACAGAAGTTAACTTTTAATTATTTATCTCTCAAAACAGACAGCAAAGCATGAAATCACATATAGGGACTTAGACAAAAAGAATTCCAAAATGAAAAGTAAGACAGACATTTCTCTCCATTGTACATTCGTATTGACCTGTACCATAGTAACACTCACAGGAAAAAGACATTAAAAGTCTTTAAAAACAAATAATTGTTTTTCTGTTTCTTTTTAATTTCTTTATAACAAGAAAATTAAAAGCAGAATGTAATCTTGTCTATCAAGTTTTATTGTAGATCTAATCATGAAAATAAAATAAAGCATAAAGTATAAGGTAATTTAGTCCTTATAGTGTATATTTTTTGTCTTCATGCTCTTTCTTAATATTTAATATCAAAACCTATAAGCTACATTTCCAAAATTTTTGTCACTACAGCAATGACATCTTTAACTTGTATATGTATAGCTAACTCAAACATAATGAATCTCCCTCTCAACACAATGCTTAATGGATAATAATCATTAGGGATTTTTTTAAAGTGAAATCCATTAATGTGACATGAATGAAAACACAATTTAAACTGTTATCTCATAAATAAAATTGTATATATTTCCCATCTACCATTGCAAACATATGGTAATTCTGTATAAGCCATGTCTTCATTTTCACGAGAGCATATGGAAAATGTCTAAAATAGGAACATCATAAAAACATGGCAAGTGTAAAGGGTATTTTTTTAGCAAATCAGTAATCTCCCATGAGAGTGAAACATGAACAAATAATATAATTCAACTAGAAATCTTAGCTAGTTCAAACTGATAGTTGAAGTATTTAAAGAGGATTACTGCACTCAGGTTATTATTGATGTTTGTTAAAATAAGCTTTAGCATGTCATGTGTCTGTGTGTGTGTCTGTGTGTGAGAGAGAGAGACACAGTGAGACAGTGATGATGATTATAGTCACATTCAGCAATGTTAAAAACCTCTATCTGGAAAATGTAAAAACACTAATTTGCAAGGGACCTTGAAGACCCATGTTTATTGCAGCACAATTTAAAATAGCCAAATTATTAAACAAACTAAACGCACCCCCAAAAGATGTGCATGTCAATGGAATATTACTCAGCAATCAAAGATGATAAATGCTTGCCATTCACTGCACCATGGATGGAACTAGAAGTGGTTATGCTAAACAAAATAAGTAAGAAGGAGAGGGCCCTCCCTGGTGGTGCAGTGGGTTAAAGTGCAGCACTGCAAAGCCAGCCAGTCACAGCTGCTTCAGTGAGGTTCGATCCCTAGCCAGGGAGGTGACCCACATGATGCAGCAAACCTCTCCTGTCTCCTGTCTGCTCCCCTCAGCAGTGTACTTCCTCCATCTGCCTGTTCTGCTCCCCACTCTGTCTCTGGTGAATCCTCTCACTGCCCTTGCACCTCTGGCCTGCACCCCAGTTCTATATATATATATATAAATAAATACATCTTTAAAATATAAAAGTCAAAAGGAGAGTGACAAATACTGGATCATGTTTCTTATATGTGGTATATGGAGAAATCTAACAAAGGGTCTAAAAAAGTCAAACTTAAAAACTAACACTTAAACTCTGACTAAATTGAAGCATCTGGAAGGGGTGGAAGGGAGCAAGCATGCTGGATTAAGGTGAAGGACTGTGGGTGTGGGGCAGCGGACACACTGTGATGTCTGCACCTGCAGGTAGCAGACCCTCTGCTTAGGACATACTAACAATTCTATAAACCGGTGAAGCTACAATAACAATTTTTAAAAAATATTTATTTATGTATAGCGAACTGGGGTACAGGCTAGAGGTGCGAGACAGTGAGAGGATTCACCAGAGACAGAATGAGGAGCAGAACAAGCAGATCTACTGAAATTCACTGCTGAAGGGAGAAGCTGGTGAGACAGGAGTGGTCTGCTGTGCCCTGTGGGTCACTCCCTGGCCTGGTATCCGACTTATGATGCAATGGCTGCGATAGCTTCATGGTGCTGTGCTTTAACCGGTTGTGCCACCAGGGAAGGCCCACTACAATCACATTTTTTAATAAATGACAGAATAAAACTCTTTTCTATTATTAATTGAGTAGTGCTTAAATCTCTGAGTCACAATATCAAAGATTCTACGAACATGTT
Source organism: Condylura cristata (assembly GCF_000260355.1). NCBI lineage: Eukaryota > Metazoa > Chordata > Mammalia > Eulipotyphla > Talpidae > Condylura > Condylura cristata. The sequence continues at coordinate 47,342,336 of NW_004567115.1, read as the reverse complement.
TTTCCAAACATAGACTCACATTTCTAATTAGTAATATTTCAATAAAATATTCATAATTTCAGGATCTGGATGTTTTCCTGTTTTATAAAGTCGAGACACAGAGCAGTGGGACTATGTTCCTGATGTGCCACGATTTCTTCGGCTAACCGGATAGGCTGGCTTCTTTTCACTTACTGTGAGTTCCCTTTACTTAATTCAGTTTTGCTGCATGCAAGGGAAACAGTCCTTTTAATACAATTAAAATGTACAATTCAACAACACTGACATTAGCCTCAAAACTTTCCTCTGATAACAAAATAATCACTTTATGCCTTGTCTTCCCTCCTTTTAATAGATTTCAATTTCAGACTTAAATGTGTTGGGTCATGAAAGCAGTTCCTGACTGCAAAGAGCTACAAGTAGCAACACAGAATGTTTGCTGAGCCAAGAATATCACTTTACCTTGCCTTGATATCCTTAAGGGCTGTTAAGATTCTTAAACTCTGAAATAGAGGAAGTGACTGTAGGGAAATTATACATAAGCAAAGTAAATTAAAGAACAAGGTAGACGTCCTATGTCATCCTAGAAGTGGGTTTAAATCACATATAAAGATTTTCCAGAGCATCTATCTGTAAAAGAAAAATGGATCATTGATATATAAGAATATATAAAATAAAAATGGATACAAAAAAGATCCTATTTCCACAAAAGTCTTCCAAAAATTAAAACTAAAATAATGAGATGCCATGTAATTTCTACCATATACATATATATGTGTGTGTACACACACACAAACTTTGTATTTAAAATAAAGATACGGCCCTCCCTGGTGGCGCAGCGGGTTAAAGCACAGCACTGAGAATCTAAAGCCGTTTCCTCATGAGTTCAATTCCCGCCTGCCCCGGAGGTGATCACATGGTGTGGCAGACCTCTCCTGACCCGCCCGCTGCTCCCCTCAGCAGTGTACTTCATCCATCTGCCTGTTCTGTTCCCCACTCTGTCTCTGGTGAAGCCTCTCACCGCCCCTGAGCCTCTGGCCTGTACCCCAGTTCTGTATGCACAAATAAATAAATCTTTAAAAAAAAACAATAAAAAAAGAGATACATTATATGTATAATTGTATACTATATTATGTTTTAAATGTGTGTATATATATATGAGATTAATAAATTATTGAGGTTTAGTAATATGTATTATATTTCTCTACTTTGTGCATCATATACAGGTAACATTTTCAAGTTGCATGAGGATATTATTTTTCTTTCTTATCTCCAGACTGTCAACATTAAAATATTCTAGTTTTTGTTATCATCCATTCATTGATTCTTTGGAAATGTGTTGTTTAATTTCTGCTTATTGGGAAATTTTCCAATGTATCTCCTATTATTGATTTCTAGTTCTGTCACTTAGGTGAGAAAAGAAACTTGGCATGATTTTAGTTCTCTTAAAAGTGTTAAGATTTGTTATGTGACTTAACATAGTATCTATCTTGGAGAATGTTCCCTGTGTGCTTAAGAGGAGACTGTATTCTGCAGCTATTGGGGAAAAAAATCTTCTGGATATGTCAGTTAGGTACATTGGCTTTAAAGTAGAGTTCAAGTCCATTATTTCCTTATGCATTTTCTGAGTGAATGGTCTATGCCTCATTCAATGTCAGGTATTGATATCCCTGACACCATATTGGTAGAAGACTCATTTCTCCTTTTTGCTGATATAACTCATATGAACTTTTAATTATTTCTACTTAGGTAGGTAGGTAGATAATAGATAATTTTTCACAAAAACAGGAAAATGCTGATCTTATAAAACCAATATTTTTCAATACATTTGGTGATGATTATTGCCTTGACACATAAATATAATGGATTTCATTAATCATTTGTATTTATATCACTTATTCAGCATATCATATTTGACATTACTGTATAATTTTATTTACTAAGACTTAATTTAATATTCTATATCCTATAGGTGAAGGTGATTCCTTATTTATTTGTGAAGATTTTATGCTAGTGTTTCACAAATATAGACAAGGATGGTAATAATTGCCACAGCTGTGATGTCATTGCACTATGAATCTGCTCATGTAATGTCCACCCAATGCAAGATTTGGAGATTCAATCCATCAGAACACTGAATATTAGCTCTCTCTTCCAGCAGTAAAGACATACTCACTGTGACAAATAGGTTAGATTTTTCTGTCTAGGAATTCATGCAGACAGAATCACAAAGTGTTTAAATCAGCACTGTTATGTTAATGAGAATTAGTCATTAGTATTCCAAAATAATTTGGGAGTTTGAAGATGTTCTTGTAGTTGGCTTTCAATTTTCCAATTAGAAAAGTCAGTTTATATCACTTAGATAAAAATAATGTTCATATTTTCTCCACACTTTTTTTTAATTTTATTGCATTTGGCATAGGCTGGCAAAAGATAGTTCAAAATTCCTTCTTCGGAGTTGTTTCCAGAATTGCTTCTACTTTTCTCTGCCATGTTGGCATTATGAGCTAAATACTTGCTGTTTAGTTCATAAATATTTGTATTTCCTCTCCACTGTGGTTTGTAAATGCCATCTATTTAAAATGATCTGTGTTCACTTCCTAGTATCATTTGTCTGTTTTTAGAATTCATGTTATTTTAATTTTCTCTGCTTTTTATATTTTCAAGTTTCTTTCAATGATTATATTTAACATTTAATTCAAACAGTTTATATAAGCTGGTAATTTAAAATATATTTTCATAATAAAAATTGGTCAATTTACTTCATATTGACTGCTTTCTGTTTAGAAGCTAGAGACAATTTCACTGTACAGTGTATGGTTTATGGTGTCAGTGATTGAGTCAAGTGCTAAAGAACTGGATAACTTGCCAGGACTCACTTCTTTTTCCAGACAGTACATTGTTTATAATCCTGGGAGATCTTCTATTTAGCAAGTGTAAAAGATAGTAATAATTTTCTAGTGAAACTACTGTCTGATTTTGCTGATGTCTTTATAATAATGATTAATATTTGGGGGTAGACTATGAATAAAAATGTGAGTGTAAAATAGTTGTTGTAACAGATGCATCACACATCTTATCAACTTCAAATTTTAATATAGTTCATTAACATGGAAAAATCACTATGAATTCTGAGAACTCCAAAAAATTACTTATTAAAAAGTTATTTGTACATTCAAACACTTTGAAGAATTTATCTTTAAATTACAATTTCTAAATTAAAATGACCTAATTTTTGTATGAGTTTACAATTAGTATAAATATTTTGGGAACCTATGACTATGTTGTGTTCAGTACATGTCTATGAAAATGGAGCCTTCAAGTTTTGTTATAGAAATACTTGTTTTTCTCATCCTGTTTTTGTTTATCTTTCATTTTTTTAAAGCTACTTAAAATAAAGAATATATTTAAAAACAGATCAATGTAATCACCAGAAATTTCTCTTCCAGTGTAGTGTAATTATAAAATTTATCATTGAAAACGATCTAGTCAAAATAAGTAAGAGAGCATGAGTCATGAAATAAACACAAAATTGTCATGAAAGAAAAGAAACATTATAGTTTCATATTTTCCATTTATGATTTAGGCAACTAATTATACTTTGACCAAAATTCTCATTGATTTATTGGGATAATAAAGTTTAAAAGTCAAATAAAGTATTTTAAATGATAAAGACTTCTTAAATAGTAGTTTTTGGGGGGCTGAATGTAAGAATTCCAATTGAATTCAATAAATTATTCTGTTTGTATATTTAATCTATATTTTCACAAAAAGTATGGTTTTAAGGTTCATGAAATAATATTACTGTTAAAATCAACTGTCCATAACTATTCTATCATATTGTGCCATATTTCTGGCTATAATGCAGGGCTTGAAGGAGAAATTATTTGGAATTATATGAAAACATGAAATTATATGACATGAAAAATTGTCACAACTTCTTATTCTAGGTTTTACGTAAAAATGATTGAAGTTTGAATTGATTTCCTTCTTATTTTCATTATAATGTGATTAAGTATATTCAATATATCATAAAGTTTGTGGAAACCTATCAAAATACAAGAATTTCATTTTAGTTTATAAGATGTCAATATTTATAAGCAACAAATGAGACATCAGTTTGGTTATTAATATATAAATATAGGCATTATTTTTGTATGCACATATGGTTTAGAAATTCTAACTAAAAGATAGAATTTAAATCTAGTTAAAAGATTAAAGTGTACAGCATCACGGCGTTAGTAAATATTTTTCTTCACTAGCGAATTTCATCCTAATTCCAAAAGCACCTGTTTGGTACATAGTGATAGGAGCTAACTTGACATTTAGGTATTTCCCCTTCGTCTTTCTAGCATCCAGGGGAACTGCGAGTTGTGTGCACTATTGTGGTCAAGGTGGGAATGGATCTTTACTCATTCTCCATGTATGCTTTCAATTGTAAAGTCTATTTACATTTTGGTTTAATGATAATCACAGGCTTCCAGCTTCCATTGCAAAAGGAAGTCTAGAATTTTAATAGTTTAGAAAAAAGTAGAAAGAACGTAATTACTAAATTGTCCCTTAACAGTGTGTGACATACAGATACATACATACAATAAGCACATATAATGTATACAAGAGATGCATAGATCTATACATTGTATATATGTATATATGTACATACATACACACACATTACAAAGTAGCTATTCTATAGCATGTGTATAAAATTACTCTGTTACACACATTCATCTACTGTCATTTTGCATTTTAAGAAATCAAGACAATGATAATTGGCAACATTCACAAGAAATTAATGTTCTCACCATGAGCAACAATTGACAAAACATGAATTTAACTTTCGGTCTAAATACGCATTAGATTTTATCAACACACAGTAATATGTATTAGAAATGACATCTACTTTTTAATGTGTTTAGAGGTAAACTGAACTATGTTAAAATTTCAGAGCGCTTGTTTGAGCAAACATTGATAGAAACTGGGCTAAGCAAGAGAGGAGATGGTGAGGATTGCCCCACACAAAAGCTGAAGAAAATTTTTATAGAGAAGCTGTGGGAACAAAGCAAAGCAATGTTCTGATCGACTGTAGCTTAAGTGGTGGCTCCCCTGGGGAAAACCTTGTTGATTTTATGATTAGTTGTTCTTAAATTTTGTATATTTGCTTTGATTATATTCACTGGCTCAGGTTTGGGCCTCCTGCTTTGTTTCTTTTTGTTTTATTGTATTTTTGTTTTACGGTAGTATCGATTTGTGACGCTGTGTGTGATTTAAAGGTCCTGGTTCACATCTCCTCAGATGGTATCATCAGAAGACATCCCTTACCACATCCCCATTAGCCCACCCTAGTCCTCTGGGTGTCCTTCCTCTTTTGCTCCCTACTCCCCATCTTCCTCTGCTGTTAGCCACAATTTTGCAGCAGGTAGCTTTCTAAAGTTTGTTTTGTTTTATTTTACTTTTTTCCTATTAATTTGTTCTGTTTCTTTGTATTACACAGACAAGTGATATCACTTAGAATCTGTTTTTTCTCCTGACATAGTTTGCTTAGTAAAAACCCTCCCTGTTCTATTCATGTCATAGCAAATGGCAAGATGTCATCTTTTTACAAAGCTGTATAGTAGTCCACTGTGTATATAAATCATCTCCTGTTTAATTATTTAAAATTACAGTTTTCAAGTACAGTAATATACTTTAAATAGTCAATCTTAATTACATTAAATTTAATGATATCACTTTATGTAAAATCTGTTAAAATCGCATCCTAGGCTAGAAATTATGCAGAGAAATGATGTATATCTGTGACTAAATCCTCAAAATAATATTTAAATAAGATGTTATCTATAGCAGTATGAGTATGCATTTGTATGACATAATAATAAAATATTGACTTTAATAGCCCAAATCTTGAAAAATAATATATACGCCTATCATTTTGTGGATAGTTGCCCTTTTGCTTTGCCTCTTACTTTAATTACATAATTTTTTAAGTAACTATGAAATAAGCTTGGTGTTTTTTTTTTTAATTTGTATTCAATGAGCTATTAGGAGAAATAACTTGTATTAACTTTAGTGCATAATTATAGAGTTGTGAATACAATTTGCAAACTACAATAGGAGAACAGAGAACACATACACATTCACCATGAGGTTGAGTGAGAGATGGTTTCCTTGTATTTTATACGAGTTACTATTGTGGAAAAAAGTGATGGAAGGACTTACTTTAAAAAAAGATAGTAGAAAAATCTAGTTCAAACATGGACTTACTAGCCTAACCCTTCTCACCTTAATAGTGATTTACTGTTCATATTTAAACTATGAAGAAAGCTTAGAAAACACTGTTCTTCTCATTAAGATTTTAAAATTAGCATGGCTATTCTGTTGATAATGGCTATTATTTCACTACTAAACAATTGTCATAATGTAGCAAGGCTAAGAATTATGTGACCTAGGAGGATAAATGAAGTGTTGATAAGCTGTTTCTGTACAGCAAATGATGAACCCCTAGTTTAGATATCATCTTCATGATAAAATTCAATGAAACATTACAATTTTGTTCTGATCCTTCTTGGAGTGAGGGTATTACAACACATTATTGTATAAATTTTTGTTCTGATCCCTTTTCCTCTTTCACTCCTTTCCACCATCAATTTTTTTATTGGATTAATTTCTACTACATTTAATGTTCTATTTTAAAGCACTGACTTCAGAGGAGACATCTGTGAACCATCAGTGTAAATTGGACCCCACGTGTTATACTCTTTTCTCTACTTTCCTTCGTAAATCTTAACATATGTTTTTAGAGGAAAAATAAGAAGCAGACTCTGAGCCAGTGAATGACGTCCTGAATGAACTTTATCCTTGCTAACATTCCAAATTCACCAGATCTCCACGCTGAAGCCCTCTCAGGTACAGAGAACTACAACTCCCAGCATGCATTGATGCCAACATCCTCATTTGTTTATGAATCTAAATAAAGGAATGGAAATTCAAAAGAAAACAAACTCTAGTAATCTGACTGTTGAATTGAAGCTAACAGATGGCTTCAGATGCTTTCCTAGATAATTTAGTAAGACAGAGAGACTTTGGAAAGAGAAAAGAAAGGTTGTTGGGAAGGAACCATGTATAAAGTTATGTACATTGGAGTTCTACATAACTTTATGCAGGGGTGGGGTAGAGTAGGTCTGAAACAAAACCTTTGCAAAGTTTATTGGTAATAACTTTTTGAAAGTAATCTCTACCCAGCCTTAGAGCCCCTCCCATGAAATAAACCTCTGGCCACAGTCATCTTAGGGTGACAGGTTTTACTCCCTGACAGGCGTAGGTAACTGCATGACCACAGCCTGCAGCCCTGTAGCCGTGCTTCTCAGAACCTCAGCACAGTGATGGGGAGGAGAGAAAGACTTGCCCGTCAAGCTCCAGATCACAGAGAAGGCAGACCAGGGAAATCATCGCTGCCCGATGAGACATTCTAGTTTCGACCACAGTCCCCACTCCTTGTGCTAATGTATCTCTTCCAGTCTACATTTTGTTGTTTGTTTTGTATTTTATCCAGAATGTTTTTAATAGTCAGTGGGGGAGCAATGGGATGCAATTGGATAACTGAACCTTGGCTAGCAGACCCTAATGCTCCCAATATTTCTTTTTATTTTTTTTCTTTTCATCCTTCTTCTTCTTCTTCTTCTTCTTCTTCTTTTTAAAGATTTATTAATTCATACAGAGACTGGGTCAGAAGAGGTCTGCCGCGCCATGTGGGTCACCTCTGGGATGGGGAATATAACTGGCACTTAGTGACTACGGCCAGCTTGCAGTGCTGCATCCTACCCAATTGTGCCACCAATATTTCATTTTAAAAGAAGTAATCCAAAGTGTTAGAAAACCAGTAAATAGCAAACCCTGAGCCAATGCAGGAGGTTCTGAATGGACTCTCACTTGTCTCCACGTAGACTGGATTTCAGGACCAAGATTGTAGCTTCCATCCTGACGTGCACTCTGGGCCTATGCAGGAGCTAGGCCCAGAGTCAGGTGGCCATGCTTGGCTGAAGAACTGAGCAAAGAGGAACGCTGTCTTTCTTGCTCACCTGGCTTCAACTTGCATGCAGGGTTTCAGTGCAAAATGCCTTAAGACCAACCTCTCTGTCTCTGTCTTTTTTTCTCTGTCTCTCTTTCTACCCTCCACCCTTATATTTGATTCCCTCTGTGTTGTCCTGTTAGAAAGTGATAAAGAAGAAATATTGAAACAACATTAAGAACATTAACACATACAGGAAATCTGATTTTTTTTTATTTTACTCAGAATATAAGTTGTGTTTTAACAGACTGAAACTGGCTTTTACCTAGCATGTCCTACTCATAGAAGTTTGAATAATATTGATTTGTTGTGTTCAGTTAAGAATTCCTTCAGTTATATATGGACAATGATGACACTTTTATTTTTTATTCATACAAGAACTGGGGTACAGACCAGAGGTTTCAGGGGTGAGAGGATTCACCAAGACAAGAGTGGGAAAAAGAACAGGAAGACCTACCGAGATACACTGCTGAGAGAAGTAGCAGGGAGACAGGAGAGGACTGCTGAGCCCTGTGGGGATCAAACTTGTGCTGAAGTGGTGTGGACAACTTCATAGTGCTGTGCATTAACCCCTTGCACCACCTGAAAGGCCCCAGATGGCAGTATTTTTAGCTCAAGAAACATATTCTGTATAACTAGAAGCGTTACATAGGGCATGATGTCTCACCTTTGCAATGGATACAAAAGAAAAGAGTATGACATAGAAATATATAGAGAGACATAGAAATATTTATATATGTGTGACATATATATATGTATATGTATATGTATATGTATATGTATATGTATATGTATATGTATATGTATATGTATATGTATATGTATATGTATATGTATATGTATATGTATATATATGTATTTCCTTCCACTAAAGGAAATATGAACTAAAATGCTCAATTTTATTTTTAAAGAAATCAAATTGTTTCAGGATAAGCTTTTCTTTGCCAATATATAGCACCATTTAATCTAGTCAAATATGTGTACTTTAAACAAAGGACATTGCAAACTTCAAGATAAAATGTTTAAAAATATTAGAAACAAATAAGACCAGGCTGGCTCAAAATATTTCAATCAAGTGCTTGTTACCTAGCAATGTTGTCATTTCCATATGGATATAGCAGAGTTTAAAAGCAGCAGTATATTCTCTATTAAAAAGTGGGTGGAAGTGCCATGGTGTGAAACACCTGACAGAGAGAGGGGAAACAAACCACTGAAGATTAACTTGAAATAACAATGTAAGGATAAAGACATTGCAGACATTATCACTGCTCACTACTTTGCCTGTCTCTTTTATTGTTAATAGAGCATCGTCTGCCCCTACTCCCTTCAGGTGAGGCAAGACAGGTGAATTGCTTTCATCAATTATGTATGCAGAAAAGTGAAGGCACTGGCAGCTGGCTCTCATCTGCTCTTCCTCTTGCAGGGTAAACTTTGAAGACATTTTGAGACAGTGGTCTGTTAAAAAACACGGGAGTTATAGCCCTCTGGATATCCAAGCAACCACAGTGAATCCACATTGCCATCTCCTGCAGTACGATGTGAAACCGAGCATTCTTATGTTTAGTAAGTGAAATTCAGCTTCGCTATCTCTCCTGAATAACTGAGTATATAATGATTGACAAACAAGTGTAATAGAGATGTTTTGTCTGTTTAGGCTGCAAAAATAAAGCAACAGGGTAGCTTACAGGCAATGGTAACTATAACTTACAGTTCTGGAGGCTGGAAGACTGAGGTGAGAGTGCCGATAGGCTTAGGTGAGGATCCTCCACACCTGTGCTGCAAAAATGAGTCACAGCACTCTTTTACAAGACATTAATTTCATTAATGAAGGCTTTGTTTCAATAAGCGAATCAACTCCCGAATGCCTTATATCCTAACACCATCACTCAGGCATTAGAAATCCACAGATGAACTTGGAGCATTACAAACATTTAGACCATACCCATGGATGTTCAAATTTTAGAAATAAAAAGGTAAAGATTAAAATATTTGAAATATCATGATAATAGGCAGAATATCATTCTTGAGTTCAAGACTAAAAGTCAACAGAAAGAAATATTTTAGGTGTTCTCTAATTACTAAGTCTGTTGTAGAGTTGATTTAGTATAATTCAGTGTAGAATACTTGGCTTTAAAGTTGATAAATTACAAATCAGTTGCTCAAGTTAAAAATTAATCTCCATCAGGGATTAAGGGGAGAGGTTATTATCATTATGGCCAAATAAGAATATATAAGTAAATCCGTGATATGTCTACATAACAGATGCAACTGAAAATAACAAAAAAGAAA
>NW_004567115.1:47297499-47330838 GCF_000260355.1 Condylura cristata | reverse complement strand
ACAAATAAATAAATCTTTAAAAAAATAACTTTACATTATACTATCAAGACACACAAAGTCAAGTTGGAGATTTAACTTTAAGTTGTGGGGTTTGTTTTGGGGGGTAGGGTTGGAAGGTATGTTTCCCACATGAATTTTTTTTTTCTAGAAAATTCTAAAAGACAGACCTTACTTTCAGATTTAACCTTTCTACCTCTCAATATTTACCAGTAGAAAATTAGGAGATAATTTATATTGGGACCAAGGATACCTAAAAGCATATACTTCCTAGAGCACTTTTAAAGCAAAGAGTAAGTTCTTTATATGCGAACAAAATTAGCAATGAATATGTAACATCATATTTAGGTCATATTGGTACAGTAAAATAATGGGAGGTAATGAAGATCTTTGCTGCTATTTGTGAGGTGATTTTATTACCAAGTCATTTCTAGCAAGCCTTTATGGCAGTGTTTGCTACTTTATTTCTGGTAGACAGATTTTGGGCATTCATTCAAAAAGAATCACACTCAGCTTCTCATTAATGCTCTCTTGTACTCATGTGTCCTGGGGACATATTAATCCCTAGCAAGTCAAAAGATATATTTTATTGATAAATTTAAAATCATATTTTCTTGATTTCTGACTTCATTTTCTTATTTGTGCAAAAGTATCATACTGCTTTAAAATCAAAAGTTTGCGTTCCTTGGCATAAATAATGCCTATCTATACATGTGATGATGTGATGGAAGATTGTTTTCCTTTTGTCCCTCATAGATTCTTTTTTACCTCTTCATTTTTTAAATTGAGACAGCACAGGTTTATAATACTCCATTTGAGTCAGATACATAGGATCACATCCAAAGTGGATAACTAAAATTACGAGGTTGGTGTTTGCCCCAAAGAGCTAAGGATCTTTTTTCCATTTCTTAGTTGCCACAGCGCTGATCAAGAATCACTTATCATGTCCTTTAAACAATAGATCACTAAATCTTGTGGGTTTTTTTTTTTTGTTTATTTATTTATTTTTTTTTAAAGATTTATTTATTTGTACATACAGAACTGGGGTACAGGCCAGAGGCTCAGGGGCGGTGAGAGGCTTCACCAGAGACAGAGTGGGGAGCAGAACAGGCAGATCAACGAAGTACACTGCTGAGGGGAGCAGCAGGCGGGCCAGGAGAGGTCTGCCACGCCATGTGGTCTCCTCCCGGGGAGGCGGGAATTGAACTCATGCGGAAGTGGCTTTTTAGCTTCTCAGTGCAGTGCTTTAACCCGCTGCGCCACCAGGGAGGGCCTAAATCTTGTTTTTTTAATAAATGAATCACAACACAAATGTATTTAAATGCAGACAGAACATCTTGATTCAAAACAATATTTTAATGCAAAAATTATACCACAAAAAAACTCATATCAAATAATCATGAAAAGCATCTTGAAAATCTCAAGCTAATAAATTATTGTTCTGAATGCATAGGAGAATTTAGATAAGACACTCAAAACAATTTTGATTCTCAACCATAGTAAAATAAAAGTATAAATGACCAATCTTCCTCTAGAATTTATAGAGGCAACCTTAAAATGAATAAAATTTTCCTGCATATTCTTTGCTGTCATTATTAAGACTCTAGTACCTTCTTCATTTCAGTTAATTCACCTGCAATTTCAGCAAAATCTTGAACTTTACAGATTTATTTCAGCTAATTTTCCTACAGTGGAGAAAAGGAAAGAGTTCTTCTTATGATGTCTAAAATCATTCATTGGAAATAGTAATATTAGAAGATTCACCCTCCCAAATGATAAAAAAAAATCTGAACATAATATGTCTGATAAAGGGCTAAATTCTAAGATCTATAAAGAACACACAAAACAAGAGCAAACAATCAGATCAAAATGGGCAAAACATCTTAATAGCTACATCTCTATAGATGGGCAAAAGGTTCTTGGAAGATACTCATCACCACTTATCATTCGGGCAATGCACATCAAAACCACAATAAGACTTTTTATAATGATTTTATTTATTTATCTATGCTTACAGAACTGGGTACAGGTCAGAGGTGCAGGGGCCCTGAGAGGATTCACCAGAGGCAGAGTGGGGAGCAGAACAGGCAGATCAATGAAGTACACTGCTGAGGGGAGCAGCAGGAAAGACAAGACAGGTCTGCTGTGCCACATGGATCACCTGGGGGTGGGTGTGTGTGGGGATTTGCGGGGGGGGGGTGTCCAACTTGCACTGAAAGGCTTGCAGCTCACTTGCAGTGCTGTGCTTTAAGCCTTGCGCCATCAGGGAGAGCCAACAATCAGACACTTTTATTCTGCTTTTGATCTTTGTTCAAACGTAACCATTTTAAAATGAACTGGTCACAATCATTTTTTATCTATTTTTTCTCTATGCCATTATCTCAAGGTTTTTTCTTTCTTGAAACATCTTTGGATCTTCTCAAGCCTATCTTCAGTCAATTTTGAATTTTTCCTTTTAATCTCCTTAAGCATAGCCCTACAATAGTCATTACAGAGGGGTAAGTATGCAGATGGATTGATGCATGGATGGACATTGCTTCCACTGGCGGATACTTCTATGTATCTGTCACTGAATCTATCACCATTTTTCTGAAAACAATTATTAAATTTCTATGATGTTAATATTTGTATCATTTGGCATGACAGACATTCTAAATTTATTGCTCTTAATTTAAAACATATTATTATTATTATTATGTGTCAGTGAGACAGGTTTGTTGTAGTCTGCACATTCCCTTTAATCTTGAAATTTTAGTGGTATTAAAGAAATCTAAGCATCAAGGAAAATTTTTCTAGGTCACATACTATTGCATTTAGGAATGCCTTTCTCCTTTTCCAATCCCTGTTTCTACCATTTCTTTCATTCTTTTCATCTTCCCATTTTGGCCTCAATTGTGTTTCACATTCAAATTCATATCTGTATATTTTGCATGCTGGTTTTGTAAATTTGTAGTTCATAGTTAATTTGAAGGAATTTAATATTTGCATTGATATCCTCAGCCATACCACCGTGAGATTTACCTCTTGCTTTGGATTATTCTCTATTTATTCTGGACAATGGTTCAACCTAAAAATGGAGATGTAATTTGCTTTAATCAGTAGATTTCTTGCCAAGCACATATGCAAACCTTCTTTTATTTCCAACTCAAATGTTTGTTTTCCTCTAGCAATTGCTTGTGCTTTGCTGATATTTATTCAGTGGCCCTTAGTGTAATTATATTATTTATAGCAAGTAGTAGAAGAAAATTTTCTACGATTTCTATTTAATTTTATTTTTTCTCAATTATCTGTTTATTTTGTGAACTGTCGTCACATAAGGTTCTTATAACACATGAATGCAAATAATTTATGTTCAAGGAAAATAATTTCTGAACTATTAGATTTTGCACTTGATAAAGGGTAACATTTTCTAACAGCTTAGATCGACATATTAACTTTCTAGTAGAACTGCAATTATTCCACATAATGTTATAAGTTTTTTCATTCTCTTCTTGTGCAAAATCAAACTGTTAATTAATTAGAATGGCCTTGTTTAGTCACTACTCTAGCAAGTTTGATAATTGACTTAGATTTCTAGATTTGGATGACTCATTATAGGCTATAATTTTAATTTAAATACCACAGTGATTGTGTTAAGTATGATTCTTTGCATAACACTTTTATTAATATGATTTTAATGGACTTTGATTTTTTAATGAATTGATTTCGTGAAATCATTGACATATTTGCTCCCTAAAAAGAAAACACAATACCTGATAATCTAAAATCACACTCTGGTGTTTATCCAAAACAAATTAGTGCTTTTGTCCATATGTAAAAGTACAGGAGCATAAACATTTATGGCATCTATGTTCGGAATTGTCAGCATTTGGAAAAATATCAAGATGTAGTTCCATGAGTAAACAGATGAATAAATTATGGTGTATCCATACAATGGAACATTGTTCAACACTAAGGAGAAATGAACTAGTAGTCCATAAATACATGCGACTACTATTTACAGTTTTAAATGCAAACTACTAAGTGAAAGAGTCCGGTATGAGAAGCTGCTTGCTAAGTGGTTCCAACTGTAGAGTGCAATGCGAAAGGCTAGACTAAACCAACAGTGAACAGATAAGTGAATGCTCAGGGTTGGGAGAGGGAGAGAAAAAGGATGGCTGGACAGAGTATGGGGAGGGTTTTAAGGCAACAGAAATAGGTATGTTCTTTTTCACTCTCTTTTCTTAAAGATGTATTAATTTATGCATCCAGAGCTGGGGTACAGACCAGAGGTGCAGGGGTGGTGAGAGCCTTCACCAGAGACAGAGTGGGGAGCAGAACAGGCTGATTGACAAAGGACACTGCTGAGGGGAGCAGCAGGTGAGATAGGGATCTACTATGCCCTGTGGGTCACCTCTTAGGTGATGATCAGATCACTCTTCAGCTGCTGCAGAGAGCTTCATAGTTCTGCAGTTTCACCCATTGTGCCACCAGGGAGGGCCCCGTATGCTATTTCAATGGTGCTCTGTACAGTGCTTTGTACTTTAGTCCAAACACGTGGAATGTACAACATCAACCTTCGGGCAAACTGTGGGCTAAGCATGCTGAGGTGTGGTGATGTGGGTCACCAATCTCTGCGGCTGCCCATTGGGGTTATTTTAATTGAGCAGAATTTACTGCATGACCAATTAATCTCTAGCAAAGACTACATGTGTTCCTTTATTTTCATAGAAAGGTCTCTCATGTAGACTCAATTGTGAATGAACTGTTAAACTGTTAATATATACCTCAGGGAAGATATGAGAGAATCAGGGAATTCTCTTATAAGTGGGATGGGTTAATGGGAGAGGGAATGTAGAGAAGAAAATGGCAGCAGATTCATAACTATTCATAATCAAAAACATTCATCTTCTTTGTCTTTCCTTTTTTTTTTTTTTTTTTCCATTTATGGGCAAAAGCAGTAGTAACATTTTTGACCCTCATGGACAAATACCTATCTCCTTTCTTATTAATTCTGTTTTCAAGATTTTCTAGAGACATGAATCTTCTCGTAAAAACTCTTGATACCATTTTGTCTAAGTATGGAGGTTTTCGAACCAGGAATACATATAACACATATTTTATATCAAGTTGAAATCCTAAGAATTAATCTTACATTTATTTTTAATGAAGTTCATGATCATTCTTAACAGTGAGATGTCATAGGTTACAATCAGTAAGAACATGTTCTTGCTTATTTTCAAGTTTATTATAGCTTTCATATGTGTTAATCTATATTGTTACAATGATTAACATCAATAACTTTCAAGTTATAACTTTATAGAAGTATTGGACTATTTTTCTTTAATTATCTTGATGCAATCACTGAGATGTAACTATTCATTTCAAAAAGTGTATCGTGTGTCATGATTGCAGAAATATATAAATATGTAAAGTAACCATAAGTTAGCATATAGGAAGAACACTGTTTTTTTTTTTCCTAATTTTTGATTTAAAGAAAAAAATGAATACAAATAATTGAAGAAGAGAAAATGACACATATTGTATATGTACAAAGCTTAATAAATATTCACAATTGAACATTATCAACCTTCCAGAAACTAAACCCTACTTCTCCAGGCTTACCCTTTGGGTGATACTATCAAAACTTCTTACAGTATAAATTAGTTTGCTCATTTTTAAATTTTTAATATAAGTGCAATCAGGCATTATTTACTCTTTTGCCAGAATTCCTTTTGTTCAACATATGTTTCAGAGATTCGTTCATATTGTTGAGTGCAATTACAGTTGTTTTTACCATTGCTCCATGGTAGAAAATTGTGTGAATGTGCTGCAGTTCATTATTCATTGAACTAAAAGTCATTTGTATAATTCCAGTTGGAGGCCTCAGTAAGTAGCTCTGTTATAAGTATATCCCCCTGTCTTTTATTGAAAATATGCAACATTTTTGAATTCATATGTAGAAGAGTTTTTCTTTTTTTTAAGCTATATGGCAGGTATGATTTATTTATTAGAAATTACCAGGCTATTTCACAAAATGATTTTAATAATGTACATGCCTCCCAGTAGTATAGACAAGAATATTGTGCTCTACAGTCAATACAGCACCTGCAATTGTGCCATTATTTTGCTGGCTGTTATGAGGTCATATCATATTGTGGTCTTATTTAGCATTTTTAGCATTTCCTGGTGGCTAATAGGATAAAGTACTTTTGCTTATGTTTATCAGACATGGATGTCTCATTTTCTTATGCCTACTTAATTCTTTTATTTCTATACTATTATTATAAATCAGTCATTCAAACTCTTATATTAAAAGCAACCACAATCAGCATTAGGGATTTATGAAAATGTTAATTTTACATGCACCTTATAAGGTTAGAAGAATATCATGTTCTGTCTTTTGAACCATCATTACCTATGGCAATACTTCATTACCTAAAATTCCAAAAATTATTTTTCTCAAACCAGTGTTACCCAGAATTCAATTTCTCCAGTCTGGGGTTCTCTTCTAAATAGATTGCCTGTCTAATGAGTAGCAT
Organism: Condylura cristata; assembly: GCF_000260355.1. Lineage (NCBI taxonomy): Eukaryota > Metazoa > Chordata > Mammalia > Eulipotyphla > Talpidae > Condylura > Condylura cristata. The sequence continues at coordinate 47,324,320 of NW_004567115.1, read as the reverse complement.
TAGTTTATGGTTGAAACAGAATTATTGGAGGTTTCTTGTGTATACTGACTCCTTCATCAGGTCTGCACATTAAGCCACTGTCTGTTAGGCACTCCAGCCAGAAACCCAGGAATTATTCTTAATTTTCTCCTATTAGTTATGAACATATTTTCTCAAATTTACCTTCAAATTAAATGTAAAATTGAATACTACCTCACCCACATCACCACTGCAAGTCCTAGTTCAAAAAACCCCACTTTCTCTGCACTCTGCTCCCTGAGGCTGTCCCGAACCCACAGCTAACCTCTTGCAGCTGGTCCCATAGAGAAGCCAGAATGTGTGTGCCCTCCCTCTCCCACCCCCCCCCCGCCCCAGCTAGGACAAGCTGGATACCATGAGTTTGTGGGAGCAGAGGAGCTAATAAAAAGGTAGGAAAATGAGGCTCCTTCAAGATGGGGTCTTTTTGTATTAGAATGAAATCTGAAATCTGCAAGGTCTGATTAGGCCCTTGAATCTCATCTGTCTCCTAGACTCTCCCTACCCAAAGGCAGAGCCTGACTGGCTACAGCTCTATGAGGCTGCTGTTCAGTGCCTGACAGGATGGCCGCTTCTCTCATCCAACTAAGGACCAACCTCTTCTGCATCCTTCATGATTAGATGTTCACTTACTTTGAGTGATTGAGGTAACCACTCAATCATTCATTAGTTTCGAGTAAAATCCTATTGTTTTCATTCTCTTTACTAGATGTAGATTCTATGTTATGTAATTCTAAAATTTTCTCAATTTTCTATTTTGATCTAGTAATGTTTAAATGGAATTAATTTTATTTATTTCAATCTATCCACTTTTAAATAGATATTTATGAAACTAAGACAAATATTATAATTTCATATTGATCATGATATTATCATTTAGAATAACTTAAGTACAACAGACAGGGCCCTCCATGGTGGTGCAATGACTTAAGTGCAGCACTAGGAAGCTACCCACAGCTGCTTCATCATGAGTTCAATGCCTGAACAGGGAGGTGACAGGATTAAAACATTATTTCATAGCTTTGGGGTGACAGGATTCTAGTTATGGATTTTCTGTGTGCTCTTCCCCAGAGCTCAGAAATTGTATTCACAGTGTTTACCTGGCAATGATCTCCCTAGAACTTGGGGTACCCTCAGACTCATGTACCTCTGAAAGAATACATTCCCTGTGCTTGCAGGACCGAGGCTGCCATCTCTGTGCCGAAGGCATTCTCTGCAAGCAGATGTCATCCACAAGCCCTCACCATGACCCTTTCCAGAAACCCACGCACACTTGAATCCCTGGTTTCAGGTAAGACCTCTTCCATTTTCAGGGTTAGCTTGTCAAGGTCCACTTTCAACTAATTCAGTGCAGCTCATCACAGGAGACACACACCATCATACACAGGATTTCCACAGTTATAGAGACGGTTCCAACAGAAGCGCCCGCCATTTTTGTGGCCCATTTGTTAGCCTTGCCTGCCATCATGGGCATGGGCATCTATCTCTGGACACTACCAAAAATACATCCAACACTCGGATACATCTAGCTTCAGCTTTGTGCTGCCTCTTCCATTTCATCACTGCAATACTAATTTTCTTAAATCCATATTGAGTTAAAGAGCAGAGTCATACAAATTTAGAGCTACAAAGGAAATCAAGAAGTTGCATTCAGGCTTCCACTTCTGGATAGACAGACTTTATAGCCTAGACAAATTCCCATTTACATGGAAAGCATTCAAAATATTCTGAATGACCTCTGGTCAACAGTCCATTTCACCTCATGGAGTGCCCAGTGCCCATTTCTATGAAGACAGGACTGAGAAGACCATTTTCTCAAGACAATGGTGGGAAAAGCAAGGTCAGGACTGACTGTCTTTTGTTCTCTGCTTCTTCTGGCAGCCACTTTTCTTGAAATTGAAAAGAAATTTGGAGGCATGCTCAGGTCCTGATGTTAATTTCTTTAGCCTCTTGATTGCACTTTGTTCAAGGGTTTCTCTTTGATAATGTCTTGATTTCCTGTCACTTGAAGTTCACACTTGCATTTTTGGTCTTTTGGTGAACATTCTAAGTACCGGAAAAACAATTACTATTGCCTAATTATTGAGTTTGGAGCCTGTCTCTCCTTTCATGTACCACAATTATTTGGTTTTACAAACACCTTAATTGTATTAATTCCTTCATATTGATCAAAGTAGTAGAATCTATCATTCTCTTATATTGATGGATCTGTCAGTTTCTACTAGTACTTCTATCAATTTTGGTTTATGCATTGTATGATTAGCTTATTAATTACACAGAGGTTTGGACTTGTCATGACTTCTTGGATAGCTGAATCTTTCTAATCCCAATAATCTTGGATATTCCTTAAAGTCTACATTGTATGTATAAGTATGCCTACACTGGATTTCTTTTATTTTACTCATCATCCATTTTTAATATTGTTCAATTATGCTTTTTAAAAACACATAATAAGATAGAGGAGGGATAGCATCTTAATTCTTAAATTTTGGGGGGAGGGAGAATCTTGTTGAAAACATTTTTTTTTTTAAATCACTAGCACCTTAGATCTGTTTTACAGGTCATTTATTACCAGTGAAAATTAATGCAGTATGAGGTTAAGAGTAGATTATTATTCTGAGTAGAGGATTAGCCAGCATTTATTGACATATTGCTTAGAAAGGGACTTAACAACTGTGTTACTATGGGTAAAATGTCCTCCTTGTGGTGAAGGATTTTTACTGAGATTTCTGGACACTGCTATACAGTATACTGTCAGATACAACCCTGTTGATTGCAAGATAAAAATAGCAAAAGGAGGTTTGGCGGCACAGCTATATGAAGCATAAACATAAAAATATAACTCAAAAGTTTTTAAATGATAATGCTGTTCACTTTTTTATTATCTATACACATATGCATTACTTGAAAACTATGTCTTCATGGGTACAATGGAAATGGGTTTACACATTAGAGTGTCTTTTAACTGACTATTATTGGTGAAATCTTCAGAATTACACAAAAGTGCATGCTTATTTTAAAGCAAAATCAAGAGACCATCAAAAACTTGTGTCTTAAATCAAAAAGTATGTTAAATATAATTATATCAGTATTCACAAATCCCTATTTTAATTACTTTTGGAAAATTAAGTTTAAAAAAATATAGGTCTTGAAGTTTTGTTATAGACAACAAAGGACTGAGTATATTCGTACCTCCAAAGGCATCAGCTGTGTCCAATGTGGTATTAACAATTCAAGCTGGGCAACATGATGAAAAGATTAGTATCCTGTGATTGATTGAGCTAACACTTTCTTCTTAATTTCTATCTTGCAAGAAAATCAAAACCAGTTTGAATTCATGTGCGATGGACTCCAATACTCATTTACTGTGCTTTCTCTAGGATATTTGAATTTTTCTGCTTATGTCCACAAACTGGTGAGATGAGATTTAGATTTGATTCAGTTGAAAATATAATTGTTGATTATGTTCATTACATAGTGCTGCTATCTCAATCTCAATATTAAGTTAAAACTGAGCTTTCAACTATTAATCTTATGATCACTGGGAACGAGAGCTGAACTAAGTACTGGTCCCCCCAGTAGCTATTAAAATGACAGGGGATAGCACAGACCAGAGCCATTCGAGATAATTCCTTAAACAGTCAAAACAAAACTTGCAGAACCATACAGGATCAAAGAATGTAGATTTTAAAAGAGTTCTGTTGAGCTCAATATACACTTGGGATAGTTGGGTGCAGAGGAAGTTGGATGAACAACTGCAATCATTGTATTGTCACCATCTTCTGATTTCCACTTGACAGATTATAAGTATGACAGAGGACACTTTGTTAGGTAATAGGTAAAAGTGGTGACTCTAGGGCCCTCCCTGGTGGCGCAGCGGGTTAAAGCGCAGCACTAAGAAGCTAATGCCACTCCCTCATGAGTTCTATCCCCACCTGCCCAGGAGGTGACCACATGGCGCAGCAGACCTCTCCTGACCTCCCGCTGCTCCCCTCAGCAGTGTACTTCATCAGTCAGCCTGTTCTGCTCCCCGCTCTGTCTCTGGTGAATCCTCTCACTGCCCCTGTGTCTCTGGCCAGTGCCCCAGTTCTGTATGCATAAATAAATACAAAATCTTAAATATAAAAAAAGGGGTTGACTCTACATACAGAGGGTTGTGTTCAATAACAGAGATACAGAAAGTATTTAACTAAAATAATGGATGGTCTTTATATGGATTCAAGTGATACCCAAATAATATAATAACTTGTAATATAAAAGTTAAGGATATCGGCCCTCCCTGGTGGCGCAGCGGGTTAAAGCCCAGCACTGAGAATCTAAAGCCCCTTCCGCATGAGTTCGATTCCCGCCTGCCCCGGAGGTGACCACATGGTGTGGCAGACCTCTCCTGACCCACCCGCTGCTCCCCTCAGCAGTGTACCTCGACATTCGGCCTGTTCTGCTCCCCACGCTGTCTCTGGTGAAGCCTCTCACCGCCCCTGAGCCTTTGGCCTGTACCCCAGTTCTGTAGGCACAAATAAATAAATCTTAAAAAAAAAAAGTTAAGGATATCTATTGTTTTTACAACTTGTAGTATGACCATGTGCCTTGTTAGGCATTAGACAATATTTTGCAGATGGGTGGCAATGATCACGTCAAAGTGTTTGTGATAAACAAAACCAGTGTCACCTGCCCACAGCTTGGACTTTTGGGGGATGGTTTGGATCCTGTGCATCCTTTCAGTTACCCAGTGCTGTGTGACCACCACCGGTACAATCTCCAGCATTCTGGAGAGATTGAATCCAGTCTATTCCTAAAGTAAATGAACTCATATCAACAGCAAGTGTCTCTAACGGTGAAGGCACCATTTACAAATGTGTTTTTGTTTATTTATTATTCATTAGCTTTTATATGAGGTAGAATTCATAACACAATACTAGCTGTTTGCAAGGGGGCTCAACAGTGGCCTACTGTGCATTTACAATGCTTTGCAGCCATCATCTCTACTTAGACCTGAAGCATTTTCCTCACCCCAAAAGAAACCTCATGCCCATTAAACTCCAAGGTTCCTCTGCCCCCAGCTCCTGGTCACCACTGATCTGCTTTGTCTCTATGTAAGAAGACATATCATATAAATGGAATCGCGTCATATGGGACCTCTGTGCCCCTATTCTTTTACTCGCGATAATGGCTTTGAAGTCCACATCCACGGTGGTCCAAACCGGCATCTGATGTTTAGGAAAATACAATGAATAAGCAGGTAAAAATACCATCTCCTCAGGAGCCACATTTTAATTACGCAGAGATAGTCATGAAGTATATATATATATATATATATACAACTAAATGTATAGTCTGGTAGAGCCCTCCCTGGTGGCACAACAGGTTGAAGCATATCACTGCAAATCTAGCCACACCCACTTCAAAAGGAGTTCGAATCTCAGTGAGAAGATGACCCACATGGTGCAGCGGAACTCTCTGGTCTCCCTGCTGCTCCCCTCAGCAGTGTGCTTCCTAGATCTGCCTGTTCTGCTCCCCACTCTGTCTCTGGTGAATCTTCTCACAGCCCCGGCACCTCTGGTCTGTGCCCCAGTTCTGTATGCAAAAATAAAACATAAAAAATAAAAACTCTTAAAAACTTAAAGTCTCAAATAAATTATAGAAAATGTTAGTCAAAGGCAAAGAAGCATTTTAATTACTGTATGCTAGACTTTCCAATGTCTTTACACACAAGATATCGGCCAGCTGTTCTTCATCTCCAGAGAGGAGAGTAGCAGAAGTTGGCTTAACTGCCAGCAATAAAGGGAACAATAGGAAATTCTACTCAAAGCATAAATGAAAATATAAGGTGTTGCAAAAAACCTTCTCTGGAAGTCTTTTAGACACGGGTGGATTCTTATTTGTCTAGAGTGATGAGAATGTGATCCAGGAAGAAGTGAAAGAGAGGAGTAGATATACTTTCCTGCCCTTCAAGTTCTCTAGGTGACTTTAAAATTCACAGTGTATTTCCCACCACTTCCACCATATGGAAGCTTAATTCATATAAGACATTTCATAAATCACAAGTTTTAGTTTTAGATCAAAAGGTAGTTTGCTCCTGAGCAGTGACTGAGAATTTGAAACTATTTTAAAGATACAGCTTAGCAAATAGAAATGCAAATGTCAATGGTTATTTGTATATGTTTTTTATTAAAGAAGTTTCAAAAGTAGTGAGTGTTGAAGCTAATTTTAATGTTTACAAACATTTGAAAAAAGGGGATCAGATGTTTTAGGTCACAATTCAAATTTATAGGAAAAAAAAATCTATGGAAGAGAAGCAAATGTCTAGGTAATATCCTGGATGTGAAGTTAAAATACGGTACATTTTGAGGGTTTGGAGAGCATCTGAATCTCTGGGAAAAGATGTTGTTATTTTAATTGATTTAGGCATACGAAAACTGGGGTGTAGGCCAGAGGTGCAGGGGTGAGGGTTGAGAGGATTCACAGTTCATCAGAGACAGAGTAGGAAGCAGAACAGGCAGATTCACTAAAACACACTGGTAAGGGGAGCAGCGTGCGAGACAGAAGTCTGCTGTACCTTGTGGGCCAGCTGCTTGGTGGGGGATCAAACTCAGTCCACAGTGGCTGGTGATAGCTTCACAGCACTGAGACTTTTATCCCTGCACCCCCAGGGAGGCCCTGGAATAAGGATTTTTTCTTTAGATAGGCTAATTAGTGAGCTATTTTACTATGTATCCAAACCGGGGCGGGGGGGGGGTAGATTCTGTCAGAGTAGAAGTGATATAGAAAAAGAAGCACGATAAAAAATAGGTGAGGACCCTTCTTGGTGGCACAGCGGGTTAAAACACAGTACTAAAAAGCTAAAGCCACTTCCGCATGAGTTCGATCCCCACCTGCCCCGGAGGTGACCACATGGCGCCACAGACCTCTCCTGACCCGCCCGCTGCTCCCTTCAGCAGTGTACTTTGTCAGTCTGCCTGTTCTGCTCCCCACTCTGTCTCTGGTGAATCCTCTCACCGCCCCTGCACCTCTGGCCTGTACCCAGTTGTGTATGCATAAATGAATAAATCTTTTTAAAAAATAGGTGAGTTAACGTTTGAATTACAGAGGAAGAAGGGGAAAGGGACACAAAAATCTGTGGAATTATTAACTTTGACTTTAAATATTTCCTGTCATTGAGGCACAACCCTGACCCCAAACACCTAGTGTCCTTGGGTGACCATGAGGCCCTCACTCATAAACATTGTGATGTGGAAAAAATATTTAACTACCCTCACTTTTCATGTGTTTGGGGTAGTTATGAGACTTAGAGTAGCTAAAAAATAGAAAACACCCAGACTAGTGCTGTTCATATAGAGTACTCAGTAACTGGGGGGTCTTCAGATTACCCGTCGGGCAACAGCAATAACAATCATAGGTATGATAGGTGTAGAAAGTATCAGTAGATATTGTACTGTATTCATAAAATAATCATATTAGCATTACAATAGGATTGTTGATGTTTAAAGTAATTAAGGTAATGAAACCTTGATCGTGCATAAGAGAGTATAGACAACGCATCAAAATGGACTTTAATAATTTGAGAAACAGGAGTGGAGCATGACCACATTCTGCATTGTTAAAGCAGAAGTTCTTAGGACCCACATACCATTTGTTAACACTAATATAATTATTGAAGGCATTCATCCTAAGGTGTCTTCAGCTGATCTACAGAGGCAAAAATAAAATAAAGCAAGCATCACAAAATAGATTAAAATGGTTTCATACCATATACTGAGTAAAAAAGGCTATAGGGAAAAACACACTTGCCAGTTACATATATCTTCTATTTATAGTAGGATTTCTCCCCATAAATCCATTATAAGCTGAAAATAGAAGTCAAACTGTGATTAATTTCCTGATTAATTTCCTAACCTAACAAACATCACAGTTTAGCTTGATTTAACTTAAATGTACACGGAACACATACATTAGCAAGATCATCCAACACAATGTCTACTTTATGATAAAGTGTTAAATATGTCACATGACTTATGGAAAAGTCAACTGAAAAAGAACGATCAGTGGGTTTTTGCCACCTTCCTAGTGTGAGTAAGGCTGACAGGGAGGTGGGAGTCACAGCCACCATCCAGCTACACAGTGAATTTCATACCGCCTATTGCTAGCTGAGAAAAGCTCAGAATCCAAAAGCGGAAGGAGTGTTTCTACCGAGTGTTTATCTGCTTTTACACCATCATCAAGCTGAAAAGTTGTGATTCAATCTATCATAAACTGAACTAGAGTAAGCCAGAGACCACCCTTACTACAGACCCTCATGTGTTAGGAACAAGCCAGCTAATTAATAACTGTCATCTAATAAATAATGGAACCAAGACTTGAACCAAAAAAGTCTAATTTATAGTGGATATTATACATTTCTACACTACTTACATGCTCCTACTTCCAATCCAGCAGAGAGGAATTACATGAATTTTGAATTGTTATATCTAAATACTAAGCTGTTACATGATCCATCCTAGCACAGCAGAACACCTTATTTACAAAAGATAAAATAAAACATTTGTTTTATATAAACTATAATTTTTGCCTTATAAATATCTTTTATGTTGACACAAATGATTTTTTGTATAAATTTAAGCTAACTTTTATATGTAAAGGTTTGACTACATATACAAGTCTCTTAACAAAAAGGAAACTCAAACAAGATTATGTAGTTAGATTACTGATTAAAATAATATAATTTTAGAGCAACATCTGTCACCAGAACAAGGTCATCAGAGTTTTCTACAAAAATAATTGTGTTTAAAGTTGTGGTAAAACAGGTAGACTTGAAATAATAAATACCGACTTGTTAGGGAGATAGTCTCTGATCTTCTTTTATTCTTATTAAATGCATAACTGTGTCTCCAAACCCGTTGTTTTTAACCCTAAGAAATGTTCAATATAAACTCTACATTAATATTTGTAACAGAAAATTACTGAGTGGTAGGAAAACAAGTCCAGCAAATGCTTCCATTTGATTTCAGATTAATTTACTTTTAGTCTGTTCCTTTTCCTCTTTTCTTACCCTTGAGATTCTCTGTAAGTTAATAATTCACCCTGTGAATCATCATGATTCCAAGTCCAATTATAACTCCAATTTCACTGCAGTAATCTACATAATCTTTTCCCTGCTATAAGATGAGGATTTTTTTCAGATTATTTAAAATCTGCCAAATGCTGAACTATGGGGATTTCTTTAGCATGTTCTCTCAGACATTCTGCCTTATGATTTATTTGTTTTTTTCTGTCTTACCCAATTCCTGTCAAATCAATTTTCATTTTATCTCAGGCTATCTGATGATTTTAATAATTATAATTTAGTTGGTAATAAAATTAGAACCCTGTTTTGAATTTTTAATTTTTTCTTATTTAAATCTTAAAGTATAGCAAGACAAACTATATCCCACGTTAACAAATTACCTGGTCTCCTTCACCAGCCCAGTGTAATCATAGTTCTTCCCAGGCTACTAAGAGTATTTATGTAAAATAAAAAGAATAATTTAAAGACAATACCTTCACTTGTTTGATGTCTTTGAAGCAATCTGTTGATTTTCTTTATGAAAAGCTTTTCTTTATGAAAAGCCTCATTCTATACACAGTCTTGTCCTTGAGAAATCAAAGATGGCAGTCCTAGGGAAGACTTCCAGCTGAAATAGTGCTTGAACTGTTAATGCTTTGAAAAAGCATCAATTTTGCCATTAGTACTTGAGCTATTTTTTTTTCAATATTTATTTACTTAAACATACAGAAGTGGGGTTACAGGCAGAGGTGCAGGGGGTGAGAGGCTTCACCAGAGACAGAGTGGGGAGCAAAACAGGCAGATCAATGAAGTACACTCCTGAGGGGAGCAGCAGGGAGACAGGAAAAGTCTGCTGGGCCATGTGGGTCACCTCCAGGCCTGGGATTGAACTTGCACTGAAGCCGCTGTGGCTGGCTTGAAGTGCTGTGTCCTTACTCATTGCAGCACCGGGGAAGGCCATGAACTCTTGTTAAAATGGTAAAACACTGCAGAGCAGAATCACCATTAGACTGTTCTACCCAGCACAATTCAGCATTGGGAAGAAATTCCATCTCCAGAAATAAGTGAGTTGCATTTATAGATATTGATACATAGGGTTTTTTATTTCTGCAGTGATGTGCTAATTTGTATCATTCCTTGAATTATTGCTGAACAGCAACAAACAGCAGCACTAGCATACATGGCTGCACAACACACAGATGTTTCTGGAATTCCCTCAGTTGGCAGAGCTGTAAAGGCAGCTGACAAAGATGGGAACTTCAGATTACCCCGCCTGCAGCAACTCCTCTAGCCATTTTAGACCTGGCACTGATGGGTTTCGGAGGGAGAGACATCCATATGCCCTTGGGCAAAAACACATCTCCCGGTCTGAGAAATGTAAAGGCTGAAAGCTTTCAAGGCCAAGTCTAAGATCTTTTTTTTAAATGTAGCAATTTTAAAGTACTTTATTAAAAGTAGCAAGTTTCCTTCTCCCCTGAACTATTAATATGAAAATTGTGACAACTGTCCTTTAATCTGTACTTTATGTATGAACATGAAAGACATTTTTAATCTTGACTATTAATTCTCTAGATATAAGCATCAGATGTAAGAATGAACTTTCTGAAGGCTTAATACAGAATGAACTACTCAATAATTGTTCTTACCTCACATAAACTCACACTTATAACAACCACATAAAAGTCAATGAAAGTACTATATCCCTTGCTTGCTAAGCTCAGTATTCACTCCTCAGATATGGTCTTGGAATTCCATAAGGTAATGCGAATTATTACAGGGATTTCCTTTAATGCCATGGCAACTGCTCAATCTTACAGACCCCTAGGAAATGATGTTTTGAAAAATAGTCTATTTCATAGCAAAGAAAATGCAGATGCTTAAAAATACCTTCACATCATGGTAAATAATTGGTTATATGTGTGCATGTGTGTTTGGGTTGTAATATAACTTGTATAATTTAATTTTCAAATACACATATATATGTGTGTAGGCTTAAATATTTTATGTATTTATGTATACAAGAACAAGGATATAAGCCAGAAGTGCAGGGAGTGTGTGGATTCACCAGCAAGAGTGGGGAGCAGAACAAGTGGATCCACTGAAATACACTGCTGAGGGGAGCAGTGGAAGAGACTGGGGAGGTTTGCTGTGCCCTGTGGGTCACTCCCTGGCCAGGGATGGAGCTCCTTGGTGGGCGGTCACAGCAGTAGCACTGAGACCTTAACCACTACGCCACCAGGGAGGCCTGGTAAAAGTTAAACCAAAATTTAAACCAAAGCAGTGGTGATCATTTTCTATTAATTCAGAAATGAAAAAAAAAAGATTTATAATACTCCAATCTGGTCAGAAATGGTTATTGTAGCTTGTTATTTTGGGGAGTATAATTCATTGAAAATATTTGCTGACCCATTAAAATTATAATCAAAGCTAAAAATACATTAAGTTCCAACATGCTCATATCATTACTTCATGTGGTCATATTTAGGGAATTCAGTAAAGAAATTATGTAACTCTCATACAGTAAAGCACAGAGCATATTTTAAACACAAATATGAACTTGGTCTAACATTTATAAGATTAGAAAAATCACAAATAAAAATTACAGAATATAATCATGTATAATGTGTTATTGCATGTTTTATATCTACTATTGTGGAAAATCATATCTTGAGATGTACAGCAAATATATTGATATATATGCACCAATGTTCTAATTTTCTAAATGTAAATCAAATTAAGTAACAATGGTATGTCAGAACAAAGAATTTTAGCATTTTAAAATCCCCACATAGTCTCTCAGTCTGCAAATTATTAATAGTAGGAAATACCAAATGTGATTCCATTCTAGAAGCCTCTTGCATCATTTTCTTCCTTTCTGAAAATTTGAGACTCAAGGAAAAGTAACAAAACCACTTCAATTTTTCCAGTTTCCCTTTTTTTCCCAGGTTTTGTTTTTTGCTTTCTGAATCCAAGGTCATGTTTTTTCTACCACAACTTCATGTTATTCATATATCTTTTTACAATTATAAGAGAAGAAAATTTCTTCTTTTAAAATAGTTGTAAAAGATATGTCCCCAGTTTTATGAGATATATTTAAAATATGGCATAGTAGAAATTTAAAGTATAAACCATAATATGGTGAGATATGTGTCTGTCAAGAAATGCTTAACACCATAAATTTAGTTGGCATCCAGCACCTCACAGCATTAGTTACTTCCGTTGTGAAGAGAACTTTTAAGGTCTACTCTCTAAAGAGTGATAGTAGCTTATAGAGCTTGTGAAACATATCTTCATATTATTCGCTATCTAGAATGGTCTAGAGGTAAGGTTGACATACAAGTTAAGGCCCGTATGATAGCAACAATGCAAGTTTGAGAGAAAGCTAATAAATCTGTAGCAAGTTTTTCAGGCACCCCCAAAAATTTTTTGAGGGGAGTGGGAATATAATTTTGAATATCTTTCTTCTGTACAGACACATAGAAACCACTGCTCAGCTGAGCATGTATCAGACTCATTTTGAGAGCACTGTTTATCTGATCATCTTAATATTCACATTAAGGAAAATGGGACAGTTTGCACTGCACAGCTTTTGCCTGTCAGACTAGATATTAACTATTTTAGCTACTAACATTAGTAATCTAAAATGTACTATGATGAGAGTTTTTAGTCTTTTGGCCCAGTAAACAATAAATACAACACTTAAATGACTCTTTTTTTTTATTTTTGACAAGGATAAGGCTTTTATGACTGCCTGCTTTTACAGAACAGTTTAAAAAAAGTGTCTATACACTTTACCCAAATAATCCAAGCAATCTTTATAGCTCATTGCATTATGCTAAAAGTGATAATTTACTTATATACTTAATCTTCTAAAGGTTTCACACATCCATGAGGTCTTTCCACAAATTCAAAGAGTTTTAAAAATCTTGAAATAATAGGCTTCAATAATTTTTATGGTAGTCTGTTTTCTTAATGAATTTTTGGCTCAAATTAATTTTTTAAATCAGTTAACTTTAGGATTGCTCCACCCACCCCCCTAAATCTGGTATCACCACCACAGTGCACCCGCATCATATCACCTGCTTCCTTGTTCTTATCCCTCCCCCTTCCCCCGTGAGGCAATTCTATCATCTGCTTTCAAGGGTTAGTTTGAAAGCTTGTCTTGTCTGATCCTCGGTTTGGTTTCTCTATATTCCACATAGTAGTGACATCATCCAGTATTTGTCTTTCTCCTTCTGACTTAATTCACTCATTTTTTTGTGGTCTTCATATCCTTTGTAAGTGTATGAACTGATTTTTTTTAATAGTACAATAAATATTTTCCTCATCTGGTTTCATAACAACATGCATTACAAAATCTCTGTTAACTTGGTTAGATATTATTATAGATCTGTGCCATGTATTTTCTTATTCAAAAAGCAAAATCATCCTGAAAGAACTGTGTGTTGCCCAGTCTCAGCCCCACTCTGCTCCATCACGACAGACACCTCCCAGCCATGTCTTTGATCTTGTGTAGTCAGAACCTAAATATCCCTGCATACATAAGATTAGGAAGATAGTTTCTTAGAGATGATATCAAGAGAAAATATCAGTAAACCTAAAAAAGGGGGGACCTCCTTGGTGGCCCAAGGGTTTAAAGTGTGCAGCACTATCAAACTCTCTGCAACCACTACAGCATGAGTTTGATCCCTGATCAAGGAGCGGGTGCCGCATGGTGCAGCAGACCTCTCCTGTCTCCCCGCTGCTCCCCTCAGCAGTAGATTTCATCAATCTGCCTGTTTTGCAATCCCCTGTGTTTCTGGTGAATCCTCTCACCCTGTACCTCTGGCCTGTACCCCAGTTCTTGTGTGTATAAATAAATAAATCTTTAAAAATAAACCTAAAAAATAAAAAAAAAACCTAAAAAATAAAAAATAGGTATTTAACATTATAAGTTCTGGGTATGGATGAGAAATAAGTTACATTGTTATTTTGCAATAAGGCACTTTGGAGTTTTTCCTCAAAGGAAGATATCACACACATTTGGATGCCCTTAGGGTCACATTTGTGACCCTAAGAATTGTATGTGCAGGAAAGCAGAATCAAAATATTGAATGAAAGGACGGGCTTATTGACAGACTCTATATCAAGCAGACACCAAAAGATCTATAGAAACATAAGGCTTAAATTCTTACAATTCATTCTTTTTTCTACTGGTTTAAATCAAAGAAAAATGTGAACATGTTTATTTAAAATTTTATTTCTTTTGAAGTATGCATTTAATTGATATTCCTTAAGAACTTTTCTTCTTCCTTTTATCAAATGAATCCATCTTAATTTTTTTCTTCTTGTTTAAAAAAAAAATCAATCCACAGTAATTGAGCATTTGCCACAGTAATACATTTTCTTTGGAAATAACAGGTAAGTCATTGAGGACAGTTTTCCAAATATACTGAAGTTTCAAATCTAAATGGGGAAAATTATCCTTTTTAAAATACTGTGCAACAGTAAAGACATTGTGCAGCAGAGAGAGAGAGCTCTGAGTGCCTTGTGTTTTGGTGATGACATGGTGATGACAGGTGGGAATAGTGTGAGGAGGAAAATGTAAAAGACCAACTATATTTGAAAAATATGTGTTATAGAAATGGCAAATGTTCATTACCATTGCATATACAATACTTTTAAATCAGAGCAGATAGTGAGGGGTATAAAGTTGGTAGGGCAGTAAATTACGCCAATACATTATAATAGTAGTAGTTGGCTTATGTTCTGTGTGGAGTCAAATGATCCATGTTTGTGTTTTCTGGGTTTGTAGACCAGCTTTTGTTTATTTTCCCCCTTTCCTCTTCCTCCAAATTTTCCCATTCCCTCCTCCCTCCTTCCCTCTCTCCCTTTTGATATCTTGCAAAACATCTAGAAAGATGAAAAAAAATAATGATATGAAAGACAAACTATACAATACAAAGAATAAAATGAAGGAGCTGAGCACAAAGACGATGGTGCCAAGCCATTACTTAAAGAACGAAGCTCAGCTTGTTCCGGAACTCGTAAAAGACACCTATCTTCAGACTGAGAAGGTGTTCTTCTACGTGTGGCTTGGCCTCCTGAGTCTGGAATGGAGAACCCCATGTTCTGATAAGATGTGGAAACCCTTCTACCTCTCCTGGAATCCCGCCTTCTCCCTGCATTGCTTTTCCACACGATCCTCCTCCATGAGGTTATCCATCCCCCTCAGTGTATCTTCTACTCTCTACACACAAGCTACCGTTTTCCCCAAAGGCTCTCTGGAAGCTTCCATGCAAAAATAAATTACCTTTCTATGTGCTTTACCAAGCATGTGATTATCTCTCTCTTACCATTTCCATCGTGGTTCACTTTCCAGAATGTGTATTATCCCCCTTCAAATAAAATCTTTGAGAAAAGGTACCACCTTTTATTCATTTTTATAACCTCATTATACCCACTGTGCTTTGTAAATTTTTAATACATATCATCATAATTTTTACTTTACTTTACCATAAAGTCCTTATCTAATATATAATCAGAGACAATAAAACACACATTATTCTATTGATAGAGGACGTTTTTTCCCTTAGTGTGATTTTATACTTTGAGTTTTACATAAGAGAAAACAAAGCCCTTATTCACTTAGTGCAGTATAGTACTTATAAAGAATACCCACTGGTTTCTGTCCTTGAACCTCCCTGTTTTCTGACAGAAACTTGCCATTAGTCAATGACTGTAACTGATCAAACAGGCGAAGACTTGGTCTTAAATTATCGTGTCTGCTTTGAACCTAATAATGCCAGTAGTATTCATGACATTTGCCATGTATCGCAAAAGGATCAAAAGACATCATGAGTCCTCATAACCATCCCTCTACTAAGAAAAAAAAAAAAGAAAAAAACACCTTAAAACTTCAGAAACACCGTCCCCCCACCTCCCGTGGCGCAATGGGTTAAAGTGCAGCACTATGAAGCACTCTGCAGCCATGGAGCAACAGACCTCTCCTGATCCACCTGCTGCTCCCCAAGCATCACACCAAGACGGAGCATGCGCAGATTTGCCCGTGTTGGATGCACTTAAGTACCCGTATGTTCTCACTGCTTTAGTCCTTAAAGTGGAAGCTACTTCTCGGTGTCACAAGTTTGTGTATGTCATAACCTCTGATATTTCTTTAATCTTGCAGATACATATGTATTCAAGAGTGTCCGTGCATCGTCTTTTATTTAGTATTATCATAGATTTAGAATTATTGACATGAAGGACCCTATATCTGAGACTGAACTTATTGCAAATCAAGTTTCTGAAGACTCAGAGACACTAATCTCATGGAATGAAAATTCAGAAATTGCTATATTAACACTGAGTTTGACTTGTGTAAAGTAAAAATGATAATTAAGGACAAGCCAACATATGGTTGATTATTACATTGATAGATATGGTTGATACTAAGATGCCCCTATTGAAAAGAGCGATTTTAAAAGTTTACTTTTCAAATATACTGCACAGTCATTATAACAGAACTGAGGTGAGGGAGTAGAGAGGACGTTTTAACGTAGAATTTATTATTGCGAAAAGAACCAGAACCCCGGGTATGTTCAGGCTTGGTGCTGTCTTGCGTCCAGGGTTGTAGTATTTTTCCTCTGTCCTTCATTTCTTGCAATTCATTTAGATCTTGATAACACGGTATGGCTTTAATGGTTTCTTTGGGAAAACAAAAATTAGGCAAAGGCTAGCTGCTTTGCTTCTCAAAATAGAAATGTAACTATTGGTTTTTCACCTCTGTATTTTCCAGGAGGGAGACATAATAAACACTCGATAGATACTCTATCTGATAGCTGTACAGCAACAGGTGTGTGGCTAATCTCCTAATCCTTAGACAACCTTAAATTCTCTTATGAAATCCTGTGACTTCACTTCTACGTGATGCCCAAACACTATAAGATAAAATACTACCAAGATTTCTGAACATTGTCCTATCTTCTTTTATAGCTTCTATAACCACAGAGGGAATTGAAAGGACTCAAAGAACTCTAAACAACCCTTACAGTTATCACCTTACGGGAGTATCCCATTATGCAAAAAAAGAATAGAAACAGAAACAGGATTTCTAGACTACGTGCAGATATATTGCAAAGAAATACATGGAACAGAGTAACTTTGGCAACTGCTAACCCTGAAGCAGTTTGGGACTGGGCTTCTCTTAGCAACTACCAAATTATGGACCTACATACAAAAACAGCAAATTTAGTCAAAGGGCAATGTTTCTCTGCCACCATAAGTAAATCAAAGTGCCTCATCAACTTAAGATTTCTGTGCAAATTCACAGCATGTGTTTCTCTTTTTATTTTGAGTAGTTGGGGTAGCCTATATTGATTGCAAATCACATCTATGTTATTAATATGAGGCTTATTATTATGAAAAACTTATTGCCCATATTGCATATTTTAATTTCCAATTTAGTTATTAAAGTGATTTCATTCAAAATAATTGGTAAAGGGAGAAGTGTACCTTGGCCACCCGTGATAACTTTTTAAAAGTTAAATAAAAGTAATGCTTTTGGCCTGAGGCTAAATAATGGCAAATTTGCAGATGAAAGGTGAAATATTCTTCTTTCTGAGTACATGAAAATAGAGATATAAAAAGAGATTCCTTTGCAGCTGTAACTACACCTGTCACTGCACATGACAGATATAATGAGAGTGGTTCCCCTGGGTTCCTGGGAAAATGAAATAGGAACCTCGAGAGATCTTATCATTTACGGAAAACTTAAAAGGTTGACAGGCATTTTTATTGGATGTGTATAATTTTTGTATTGCTCCCCTTTGATTTTCCATCCAGCATTTTTAATACTAATAATACTTTTGTAATACTTTTGTAATACTTTAATGTGATTATTGTAAACAATACTCTACAGCAGTTTGTCCATTGCACATATTAGGTGAACAACACATAGTGGTCATATATGGAGTTTTCATTTCCAAGTAACCATAAAAAAATTACAAACAGAATAATATGTGTGTTTATATATATATATATATATATATATATATGTGTGTGTGTGTGTGTGTGTGTGTGTACAGGTGTGTACACAGACCTAAATTAATTTCCCATACAATGCTATTTTACTAATATCAGTTGATATAGTTTGTCATTGTTTTAACATAAATCATTAAGAAAATATAATCTTTAAAGCTAAAATATGAAGAGTGAAACTACCTTAAGAAGTTTAAAGCATGATCCTTACCCATAGTCATAAATGTTTGAATATTTTTGGAAATATTATATTAATATGTAAAATAGAGAAATATTTGATCATGCATGCACTTTGAAGAGCAAGCACATATGTATTTTAGGATGTGCACTTAATTATATGTAATAATTCAATTTTTCAATAGAACGTTATATATTTCTATAGCAATTCAATTGCTTGAAAAAAAATTCCTGTTTTTAAGAACTTGTGTTTCAAGTATTTTAGGATGGATCAATTGAAGAAATCTAGGGTGATATTAATTCTCTATGTTTTAGCTTCCCATTCTACCAGACATTCTTTCCTTTCCCACAGTTTCAATCTCACTACAATTTAAGGGGTTAATAATTCAGCTAATTCTCAGGTTAGTTTCATGGGAAACATAAATCTGTACTTGGATATGATTCAGATGTGTATAAGTGAGAGTTTTTCCCACTTTGTTGCACTCTGTCTATACAACTTGGAAAAGGAATAAACTATAATTAATGAATGCAAGTAACTTAACCAAAACTTCCTGCATGCCCAATTTTCTGTTAGACATGGACAGAGCAGAGTTACAATATATTCTAATGAGACAAGTGTGATAGAAACAGAAAATCACACACAGGTGTCCTGAGTGACAAGCAGAAGGACATCAGCAAATCTTCACTCATCATAACCCTAACCATTATTGATCATAAACCTGCCTTTAAATTAAGGCATCGGAGACTCTGTGTCCAAACATAACACTCTAATAGTTAAGAGAAACTTTGTCAATTTGAACAGGACTCCTATGCAATCGTTTATATATTTAAAAGGCAAAAAAAAAAAAAAAATGTTGTGCTAAGTTCCAAAGTTTTTAAACACACAGTGGAGGCTGATTATTCTTGCCTTCATTAAGTATTCCACATCAAGACCAGATGTGCCTTGGGAAACAATTCATTATTAGCACCTTTATTTATTTTTCCCTTTGGGAAACTGTAGGGTTTCAGAAAAGCAAAGTAAAAAAAGAGATTTTCAGGGAGAAATGTGAAGGTTTAGTTTTCATTTAATATATGATAAAATACTTAGAAGCCATAATACATACTTTTAGAAGTGTCATTTTCTAATTGTATATTTTAATAAAGTCATCATAAAACAATTAATATACAATTCTTTTTTATGTATTTTTAAGTTTATTTTAATTTACAGAATCTGGGGTGCAGGCCAGAGGTGCTGGGGTGGGGGGAGAGGATTTCCCAGAGACAGAGTGGAGAGTGGAACAGGCAGACTGATGAAGTATACTGCTGAGGGGGGTAGCAGGAGACAGGAGAAGTCTGCTGCACCTGTTGCACCCTGTGGGTCACCTCCCTGGCCAGGGATCGAACCCATGCTGCAGCAACTGTGGTAGCTTCATAGTGCTGTGATTTACCCCGTTGCCCCACCAGGGAGGGCCCACATAGTCTTTGTCCACAGTGATTACAGCGAAAGTGTTTAAGTTTTATGATTGTAATACATTGTATAGTAGGACAATACCCACAATGTTAACTATTTTCGAAAGTCTAAGCTCAGTAGCAAATGTGCGACATCTTTGTGACAGCATTTATGGCATCTTCCCTTGCTTCACCTGTCTCGTGACAGGTGAAGTCAATGAGCGCTCCCCTCCCTGAACTGCTCTCCCCACTCTCCTCTCCTCATCTCCTTATCCATGTAAGTTGGTGACAGCTTTGTTCCAGTGACTCAAGCCAACAGTTTGGCAGAGTCCTCTCCTACTCTCCTCACTGTCTGTATTTTAGCAGCCAGGAAATGCCATTTGTTTATATGCCAGGATCTACCAGTTCTCCTCACCTCCAAGGCAGCCCCCTCTGTGACTCGCCGTCCCCTCCAGCCAGGATTCCAGAGACAGCCTCTGGCTATGCTGGTTGCTCTGCATTTTCTACCCTCCTCTCTCCTGCCAGACAGCAGCCACAATGCCTTCCACTACATCCTTCTGGTGCCTTCAAACTTACAAATGACTCCCCATTTTAATCCGTGCAAAGTTAATGTGTTTTTTGTTGTTGATTTTTGTATTTTTTTTTTCCAAATCATAGATCGGGCCCTCCCTGGTGGCACAATGGGTTGGAGCACCATAGGATAAGCTGGCCGCAGCTGCTTAAGTGAAAGTTCGATCCCTAGCCCCAGGAGGTGATCCACATGGTGCAGCAGACCTCTCCTGTCTTCCTGCTGTTCCCCTCAGCAGTGTACTTTGTCAGTCTGCCTGTTCTGCTTCCCACTCTGTTGCTGGTGAATCTTCTTACCACCTCTGGCCTGTACCCCAGTTCTGTATGCATAATGGAATAAAAAAAAATCTTTAAAAAATAAATAAATCATACATTAAAAAGGCCCTTTAATGAAACTTTTTAAAAGGATTTATTTATTTATGCATACAGAACTGGGGTGTAGACGAGAGGTAGGGGGTGGTGAGAGAATTCACCAGAGACAGAGTGGGGCACAGAACAGGCAGATTGATGAAGTACACTGCTGAGGGGAGCAGAGGGCGGGTCAGCTCTCTGGCCAGGGATCAAACTCATGCAGCAGCCTCTGAGGCTAGCTTCATAATGCTGCAACTTTGCACCACCAGGGAGAGCCCCCTTTGATGAAATTTTGAATTGCCTGAGATATATTGTTGGGACATTGGCATAATCATGCTTATTATATATCTTATTTTTTAAGGTATGGTTAAGTTATTTATTGGGGAAACTTTTTTTAATTACAAAATTACATTTGCTTTTAATATTCAGTTATTTAAAGAACTTGGGACTAAGAAGTAGATATTCCATGTCATAACTGTAGCAAAAATACATAAAATTGCAAGTTATCATTTAGGAAATATTTTAATTTTTGGTTAGTATGCATCATAATCCTGTGAAACATACATAATTTGACAAAAGTTCATAGAGACTTGTAGTTAAGCAATTGATCAATTATACCTGTGAACACTTATCACCGTGCTTCTCAGGTAATTTTGAAATGAATGGTAAACATTTTGAAACAAAAATGGTAAAACAAACATTAAAAATAGAAAAACAAATAGCTGTGTAAAACCATATGATTTGCACCATAACTAACTATACTTATTGAAATGAGTGCATTTATGTTTAAGATACAGTGAATAATGATATTCAAAAGCAGGATTATAACTGGCTGAAAGACCTTGGGAGGGAGTTGAGGGCACATAAAAATTCAATGCTGGACTTACTTAAGTTAGTGAAGGAGACAGGCATATAAATATCTAATTGTATTTCTCTTTTATTTTCATATATTTCCAACCATATGCAAGGTGCTGTATTAATATATATTGAAAATTTAAAAACATCTGAGGCATTTCTTGTCCCTAACTGATTTGTAATCTAATTAAAAAACTGAACACAAACATGCAATACATGGTGACGGGTTAGGGGATACACTGGTTATGTAAGCAGTAAGTATTTGTAAACCATAAGAAGAGGCTAATGTTTCTTCATGTCATCCACTACTTTTGTTCACATTCTAAATTTGGCCTGAGGTCAGTGTTAGTGGGGCCACAAGGATGACTTTATAGGGTAGCACTTAATAATCATAGGCTATTCCTACCAGTCAAGCAAGGTCTCCAGCACCACTCACCTAGTGAATGAGAGTTAGAACCAAAAATCATGTTTATGATGGAAGTAACAATGATTTATAGCACTGTATATGGTATAGAGGAATAAGATCAAGCACTTCCAATGCATGTAATCATGCCACACTCATCACCAAGACACATAGTACTGAATGTACATAATAAAGGATGGCAAAGAAAGCAATGGAATGCTGGTAGCTGGTGAGGATACTTAATGAATGATTCTTGCCACATGCTCTATGCTAAGTCCCCATCTCCTAATTCAATCTTATTAACTATAAGTTGTTAGTGATATAATGAAGACAACAATAATCATGGAGAATGAAGAGGAACTGAAATAATGAAGAGAGGGTACAGAGAAGGAAACCAGCCCACAAGGTGACAAGCCATTCATAAAATGCTAAGATTAGAAGAGAAAGGAATCAACAGAGTGAGACCCCCGCCCCTAGTAGGTAGAGTAATAAGCAGGGATGAAAAGGCTACATCTGAATCACACCTTTATTACTTACTTATGTGACCTTAGGCAATTTAAATGTTATGAGCTACAAGTTCATCTGTGTGAAAGGAGGGGTATTTTAATGATGTGTTGCTGTGTAATAAGCCACCAGAAAGGTTAGTGACTTGAAGTAACCATTTATTATAGTATTTTGGAGTTTCACTGAGATCGGCTAGAGGGTTCTTATTTAGGGTCCTCCCTAAAGGGATATTCAGATAATGGGTGGACTGGACTCCATTCTTCCTTCATATGCCTAACATTTGAGTTGGGATGACTGAAAAAAATTAAGAACTAATCAAATATGTTTCTTTCAACATGACTAATTTGGACTTTGGCACTGCATGATGGTCTCAGGAATTTGAACTTCTTTCATCAAAGTTGACTTCAGGCAGATGAAGCTTTCCATGAGATCCCAGTGGACACTGCTTATATTATATTCGTATTATTTATATGATATAATATATTTAATATGCATGTTGTAAATATAAACTGATTTTATGAAAACCTCGAAATTATTACGATCAGTACCACATGTCTCCTTGTTTTTATTAAATATTTAATTTATTTATGCATACAAGAACTGGGGTACAGGCCAGAGAGGTCTGAGAGGGGGTGAGAGGGTTCATGTTCTATTAAGCCATACTGAAATTCTCAATGACATTTTCTTACTAAATTTTGATTCATTCATCCATCCTTCTAAAATGATCATTCATTTATATGAAAAATATTTAGAAAAAGCATTTGTAAGGCTAGTTTTTACAATTAGAAAATGGCCATGGGGTTTATATTCTACCAAGGCATGGACATTAAACAACAAACATGACTTAATTATCAATTCGGTTTACGTACTATGACAAAAAGATAGGATAGTACAAAAAATGATGCTATGATGTTGAGCAACCTACTTGAATTAATGGGATTGTTGCTTTTTTTCTATTATATTTTTACATGGTAGGCCATGTTTGTAAGACATTTAAAGTTTATGGGGATGGCACACAGAAGCTTTTAAAATAAAAATTTCTCCATTTTTTTATCCTATCTAGATTATCTTTATATAGTAAGGTGGAAAACACAGCCATGGCATTAGAATTCGTCATAAGTATATGTGCTTCTTCATAAGTATGTTTCTTTTTGTATCATCCTTAATCGATCACCTCCAAAATAATTAATTTTCATTTGTAATGTATTTTTCTATACCAGATCCCTTCGCGTTATTTTTTTCAGGACTGTAAACCATAGGACAGTGGGCCTCTATGAACTACCTGCATGATGTGTAGCTCTTTACCAGGTTTTCCTGGTGATGAATATAACCCAAGAAATAAAATATTTTAAATGTTTATTTATTTATGCATACAGAACTGGGCTACAGACCAGAAGTGCAGGGACAGTGAGAGGATTCACCGCTAGAGTATGGGGCAGAATGGGCAGATTGATAAAGCACATTGCTGAGGGGAGCAGCCGGTCAGGAGGGGTCAGCTGTGCCGTGTGGGTCACCTCTGCCATGTAGACCAACTCCCTGGTTGAGGATGGAACGCGTGCTGAAGAGGCTGTGGCTGCCTTCATAGAACTGTGCTATAACCCATTGCACCACCAGGGAGGTCCCAAGAAACAGTATTTTTAACATTCCTTTTATTGGAACTTTTAGAAAAGCTTAAATTTACTCTACGGTATATATATTTTAATCCTAATTCTGTCAGGTATAAAGGCTAAATGTCACTTAAACACTGTATGCCACAAAATACCAAGAATAAAATTTAATCTGGGTAGTTTTCAATGAGGCAGTATTTAAAAGGTGACTCTCTGAGACACATCAACATTACAAGGAACTCGTCAATTTTTAGAATATTGGGGTTAAGCCAGGATCCAAACTCTAGTCACATCAAATTTCCATCTAGTTTATATCAAATATGAAGTGAACATTCTGACTTAATATCAAACCATGTGAACCTAAAGTCCACTCGTGTGGTCAGAAACATCAGGTAATCTATCATTGAAAACCATATAGCAAAATTTTCATTTACGTTAAGTGTTCAACCCGTCTGGTGTTAGAGTCCAAGAAATGCGGAGACACAGAACTGATGCAAAAGCAAAGCACAAGCCTTTATTGCTAGCCCGGGCTAGGGTCTGATCCCCAAAGGGTACCGACACAGCGGTCTCACCCAGACGGAATGGACCCCTGTTTCCTAAATCCAGGGGTACACAGAGGCATTTTGGCGGGCTGGGGAATTTCCATCACATGACTTGAGGTTAGGGCTGGTTGGTCACAAGCCCCTGCTTGAGGTTGCCTGGTGTAGATAACAGTCAGTTCCCGGTGCCCTCACTCCAGGGGTGGGGATGGAGGTATGAAATCTTATCTTGCCCCAATTTTACTGGCCTTCTAGCCTTCGCATTCCTTTACACTGGAATATTGCTTTAGTTTATGTAGATAAATATAGTTAGTATCTGTCAGTATATTAGAAAACCACCTGTTTTTATATCCAATGTTTCCAAATTTTCCTCTGAGTACTTGCAAGTTTCTCCCCAGTTCATTCACACTCTTTCTAGGGCTGAAAATCCATTGCAACACTGAAGTCATTTTGGGAGTTTGGGGTCCTTGGGTTCGCTCTGGGAAAGATTTCACCAGAGCTCCCCTTTTAGCGGCCCACGCCGAGTTTCTCCACCAGACAGTTTTTCTGAGATATTTAAAGAGAAAGTTTATTAGAAAGAGACAGGAGAAGAAAGGACACTTGCGTAGGCACAAGCGGGCAGAAGAGCTGCCCGGGAAGGGACAGGTTTGCAGAGAGGCCTGCATGGTTGCAGGCGGGGAGCCTGAGGAGCGAGACCTTTCTGAGGGGGATCAGAGCAGAGAAGTCTGGGCATGGTACAGGTCACAGGCAAGCAGGAGGCTGCTGCCCTGCCGAGGAGAGCTGGTGGGAACAAGCACCTGCGTAGGCACAGGCGAGCAGAGAAGCTGCTGCCCCGTACTGGTGCAGAGACTGCCCTGATGTAGACGCTTCTCTGAGCCTGGGTTGGTTAACTC
Source organism: Condylura cristata (assembly GCF_000260355.1). Lineage (NCBI taxonomy): Eukaryota > Metazoa > Chordata > Mammalia > Eulipotyphla > Talpidae > Condylura > Condylura cristata. The sequence continues at coordinate 47,298,923 of NW_004567115.1, read as the reverse complement.
TGAATAGAATCTGAGAGGACCTGAGATCCCCAAGTGAGCTTCATCTCCATGTCCTTATCTTTTACCTTTTGGGTCTGAACTTCAGACACAGCCCCCAACAGTCTGTTATCTGCTGGGACTTCCCTATGACATCATGGCATCCAGGCTTTGTTGTCGAAGGACCTCGTTTTTATGGCTGTGTTCATTGATGAGCTAGCCCCTTCTACCTGTTCTGGCTAAGCTAGCCTCTGCTACCTGTCCATGGCTAAGCTAGCCCCTTCTACCCATCCTCCTTGTGTGACCCAATCTTTTTATAACCATCCCCCCTTGCATTCTTTCCTCCATCAGCACCAGCCACATACTACATATGTGGCATGAATGTGACACTCACAATTAGATCACATCCATTTCTAAGGTCATGCAATTTTTTTTTTGAGTGGGGAATTGAAATAAAAATAGAAGCATTTCAAATAAAATAGAAAATCGCGCTGTGCTTGCTAACAAGTAACAAACACAACTTTGTTACATAATTGTATAATCCAATTGCAATGAAAAGTGTACTATTAAAACAAATAGAGGCCCTCCCTGGTGGTGCAGCGGGTTAAAGCACTGCACTAAGAAGCTTAAGCCGCTTCCCCATGAGTTCGATCCCCGCCTGCCCCTGAGGTGACCACATGGCGCGGCAGACCTCTCCTGACCTGCCCGCTGCTCCCCTCAGCAGTGTACTTCGTCGATCTTCCTGTTCTGCTCCCCGCTCTGTCTCTGGTGAAGCCTCTTGCCACCCCTGAGCCTCTGGCCTGTACCCCAGTTCTGTATGAATAAATAAATAGATCTTAAAAAAAAATAGAAATTAGTTTAGCTCCTCAGAAAAAAAATATAGAGCATATATTTAGTTGTGGTGCATGTTTATGTTAATAGAACCTGAATGAAAAATAAAATTAAAGAATCATTTCGAGGATTTATCTGCTTACAACAATTGAATTTACTCATCTTCAAAGGTGTAAAAAAATTATTATTGTAGCCTCCTACCCAGCTAGAGTGCTAAGCAAATTAGAGTTACTTTTGAGTTCATATTTCTTCTGAACTGGAGTAATGTGCTAATGCATTCTTAGTAAAAAGAGAAAAAAGAGAAAGAAAGAAAAAAAAAGATATATTCATTTTGGCTTGGGACCTGCAATAAGTTTCTTTTTTTTACAGCGTATCAGGCAGTGTAGGGGGGAATAGAATAGGTGAAGTAACAACTCTCAAAACTCTAATTGCACCTGTGAAGAACAGTGGTTATGGTAAAACAAAAATAAGCCTTACATTCCGGTTAGAAACAGGTAACTCATTTTTCAGACTCCTTAGGAAAAAAAATAATTTAGAATTTTCTCTTTCTTACCAGTTTTACAGCCCATAAATGTATTCCAGTCAGAAGTTCCAGCATATCTATGTAATGTTCTTCA
>NW_004567115.1:47264400-47297059 GCF_000260355.1 Condylura cristata | reverse complement strand
CTCAGGGGCAGGCAGGAATCGAACTCATGCGGAAGTGGCTTCAGATTCTCAGTGCTGTGCTTTAACCTGCTGCGCCATCAGGGAGGGCCCGAGATTCCTTTTTATACATTTTTATAGCATTACAGTTCAGTACATAATATAATCATTAACAATCTTAGATAATATATTTTTAAAGTTTTGTTTTTATTTTTTTAAATATTTATCCATTTATTAATGCATAGAGAACTGGGATACATGCCAGAGCTGCAGGGGCAGAGAGAGGATTCACTGGAGACAGTGGGGAGCAGATCAGTCAGATCAATGAAGTCCACTGCTGAGGGGAGCCGCGGCCGGGTCAGGAGAGGTCTGCCATGCCCTGTGGGTCAACTACGGGGCAGGGATCTAGCTTATATTGAAACCACTGTAGCCAGCTTGAAGTGCTGCATCCTAACTCGTTGCGCCACCAGGGAGGGCCCATAGAAAATATATTTAAAATTTATATTTATTTCAGTGTAAAATAAATGAGTGTCATTAGTTATGTAGGTAGTACTTTTACTGAAGGTTTCATTATCCGGTTTTTTTTTTTTTTTTTTGCATTTTTCCTCTGTGGGCTGTAATTTTTTTTTTTTGATTGATTGATTCATTATAGTTTTATGGGTCTGACTGTACTATCCTTTTAAGAATATATTTCACAATTGTGATGATTCTTTCAATGTTTATGGGCTGCTTCAGAAGATCATCTTTCTTCAAGTAGCCTTAAAATTAATTATACTTCTTTAAAATAAAAAAGTTATAGGTTAGTATATTTGAACCCCTTGGACTACAGTTTGATGTTAAAAATAAGGTTCTGTTGTTTTATTACAGCTTCTAAAAATGATAATTGATTGTCCTCACATCCAATATTAAATTATTCAGCTTCCCCCCCAAGGTGAAATCCAACCAACATTATGTGTAAATCTATCTATATATTTCAGCCTCTTTCAAGGTTCTTCTGCACTCTAATAATCTACCCTTTCTTAGCAAAATTGTGTCAGTTCACCTTAACACTATATTAAAAATAGTAGATGAAAATAATTATTGTGTGAGCTCACCTTAACACTATATTAAAAATATTAGATGAAAATAATTATTTTTCTTTCCATTATTTGCCCATTTTTACTCATACTGAAAAATGGATGGCTTATTATTTAATTCTAAAAAGTTCTGTGAGGGTGGACTTCTTTCCAATTCATTAAATAAGGAGGTTAGAAATTCCCACTCTGTCCTAAAAAGAAATGAAAAGCTGAACAAAATAACACCAACAACTCTTAAAAAAAAAAAAGTCCTGGTGTGTATCCCCTGAAATACACTCTGAGGGGAACAGAGGGGAGACAAGAGGGGTCTGCTGCCCCCTGTGGGTCACTTCCCTGGTCAGGGTCAAGCTGTGTTGCAGTGTCTGCAGATAGCTCTATGGTGTTATAATTTAAACCAGTGTGCCACCCGGGAAGGCCCCAAACAACAAGTCTTTTTTGATCCATAAGAGATTGGAAAACATGGGACAAACCACTGTCCCTATAATTGGAGAGACAGGAAACACAAAGGTTGAATGTTCTACCTTAAAGAAGATCCATGAGCAGAGCTGCCTTGCCGGTACAAGGGGTTAAGTCTCAGCACTATGAAGGTGTTAGCACAAGAGGTCGATCCCCAGCCAGAGCTGCCCGCACCATTCCGTTCAGCACTGCACTTCATCAATCTGCCTGTCCTGCTCCCCACTCTGCCTCTGGTGAATCCTCTCACCCCCACATCTCTGGCCTGTACCCCAGTTCTGTATGCATCAATAAATATATCTTAAAAAAAAAAGAAAAAAGAAAATCTCACTCACAAGACATTTCAAAACTAGTTGAACTAAATGAGTAGAAAGTGAAAGGACACAGTCACGACTTCCAAATGCAAGTGATAGCAGGTGAGAGGACAGCTGCTGAGTTGCCCATGGATACCAGCTGCAAGTCCAGGAAGTGTCCAGTATCTAGATACCAAATGATCATCACAAGCAATATGGAAATGCCGCCTCTGTAATGATGAAACACAGCTAGGCCAAATTATCCAATACCAGAAAAATAAAGAAAAAGAAGAATATAGGTAATTGAAGAGAAATGTATCTAAGGAGTCATTAACACTTGTTTTCTTGAGCAAACTTGGAACGTCTGCTAACCCTTTCTCATCCTCACTTGTCTCAGATGCATTTCACATGCTCTCCAGAGCCTGGGTGCTTTCTGCAGCCATTATCCCTACATGAGTCAATAAATTATTCAGAGGAAAAACAGCGTGTGATCATGTTCATGCCCAAGCTGCAAATCAGACCTTCCAAAATGAAACCTCTGTCCCCCGGTGGCCCAGTCCTGCGAGATCCTCCTTGAGAATTTTTTCTGCACCTTTTGTTAGGAAGGACAAAAGAGGTGGGCTGAGGACAAGAAATGTCTGACCTCCTAGGAGAGGAAGTGGCATCTAACATCTCAGTAACATCTAAGCCCAGAGCTACGAGTCACTAGTCCCATGGCCCACAATAATTCAGTCTCAACAGCCAGGCTTCTGGGAGCTTCCCCATCGGTTACTGCCTCATGCTTCTGGAACTCAGCCAACCCATACAGCATCATTCCAGACTGTAAACTTTTGAAGTCTTAAATCCCATACTTCCAAACACTCTGTAAAGTCATGTGCTGCTAGCTTCAAACAGAGACTTCTAAGTGTGCCTTACCGCGCTCCCTTCATTATGGAGTAATGAATTCAGCTCTTCCCCTTGCTTTTGCCCTTCCTTCTGTCCTCCACCCCTCCTTCATTCCTGTCTCTTCCCCTTTCTCCCTCCTCCCCTCTCCCTCTTTCCTTCCTTCTGCCATTTCCTACACTTTTTTTTTTTCTGGTAGACGTAAAAGTTGGTCTCTTTATTATACAGATTTGGCTGTGTAACTTAGTCTGTGTTAGGTTATAACACCAAAAATGAAGCTATATTTTGCATCCATGCATTCATATATCCTATGTTTATGCATAAATGATAAAATTATGGTCATATACTATAATTCATGATAGTTTCTTTGTTTTGTAAATCAAAGATATATATATATTATATGTGTGTGTGTTTGTGTGTGTGTATAATCTTGATTCTGTTTCAAAAGAGATGTAAGTCACCAGTCTCAGGAGTATCAGAGATTCAACAATTTCAGCCATAGTAAAAGAAATATTGTGTTTCGTTATGGTAACATTGGCCACTGGAAATTTAGAGAGAATAATGTAAAATAAAGGCCAAATTCATCATGGTCTTGACCTATTTTTAGCATCTCACTGAGTCCTCATTAAGATCTTTTTCTTCCCTTCAGGATTTTCTCAGATAATCTATTTTTCCTTCTTAAATATGAATATTTACCACACACACACACACACACACAAATGAAGAACTATATATAAAATATTTGAAGGCAAAAAATTGCTTTAGGGGGTGTGTGAGGGTTTGAAGTAGAATATCTGGCCAAGAATTTGTTCGTGTAATGTGTTTGCAATTTGAAATATATCAAAAGAAACAGAATCTCATGATCTTATCCTAAGGAGATGTCAGCTACAGGGAAGAAAACAATTTAAGGGCTTTAGTAAAACTTACTGTATAGGTCAGTTAAATGAAAATTGTAAAACACAAAGGTTGAATTTAATCCACTCTTGCTTGCTTGGAAGAGAGCTTTAAGCCTCTCAAAATTCAGAGAGGCTCATATATTTAGAGCTAGTTAAAATCCTATTAAGCCAAGAAGGGATTATGCAGATTAATAAAGGGGGGGTTTGTTTTTGTTTGTTTGTTTTAATATAATATTCTCTGAGCAATTTTTCATTATTGAAGACTTCCCTTTGAGTCCTTTTCTCAAACTACTATTTATACAATCTTTGTAAACTGGATGAGGGAAAGAGATAGCTAATAGTTATAGTGACAAATTTCACCCAAAATGAGATCATTAAAAATATTTTGCTTGTAGCTGTATATGATACAAGAACATATTAAGATTAAAAATTAAGTCTGCAGAAATAGCTACATAGGCTAAATCTACCAAAACATCTGCATGGAACAAGGGGAAGTTTAACTTGTTTATTTACTCTTCTTGGGTTTTTGGCTGCAATTTTTTTTTTTTTTTGTCAATAGAAATACAGAAAGAAGAAAGGAAGGAGAGAGGGAGGAGAGGGAGGAAGAAGACTGATAGACAAAACATGACTATCCATAGCCACACAGACATTGGTCTTATATTTTTTAATAAACTTCAAGCAATATATTATTGATACCCTGACAATTCTTAGAGATGTTAATTCTTTGAAAACTTAGTATGACTTGCACTTTATCAGAGAATAAATCTTTAATAAATGCAGGTCATATACAGCTTTTTTTACTTAATAGTTCTTTAAATCCAGGATGATTAAAATAGAAAATAGTATTTTGGTCCTTAGAAATACATACTGTATAAATTGTGCAGTCCATTTATTTTTTGTGTATGCACTCCCGCTGTTTCTCAAGGACTGGTCTTCTCACTATGAATGACTCAGCCCTTAAGTCATCACCAAGGGAAGTTGGTCATAGATCTTGTGCTCATTACTTAAAGAAGGGTCTACACAAATGCGAAGACACAAAACTAGAAGCAGATGGAAGGCAGTCAGAATCCATATGACATAGTGTAGAAAATTCTCAGAAAACCATAAAGGTAGATGAAAGCATCATATGTAATACACTAAAATATTGAAAATGTTTAAAATTAATGTGTGCTCGACTCTTAATTCCGATGTGAGGTTGCATTATTCCTAAAGAAGATTAAGGGCTTAATTTAAAGTATCTCCATAAAAGACACTGCTATTTACAAAACTAGCTGTGCAGGTCAAGTGGAGGAAAATGGTAGAAATACCTTATAGGACAGTTTTGTTGTACATTTGGCCTTAAATAAATGCACGGGCCTGCTACTGAAAATGTATTACAGATGTCAAAGGAACCATAATTAAACTGCTCCCTCTAAGCCTTTTTGATAGGCTATTTTCAGAATGAATGGTTGAGGCTGAGAAAGGGCACTTGGCATTTAAGAACCCTACCCTAAGGATATTATTCTCCCTAATTTTTCTATTCAGCATCATTTCTTTATTTTGCTTTTATGCCAACTTAGAAAGAAGTTTTCTGCTATTTTAACAAAATGTGACTTCAGAACTACATAGAAATTGTAAGTTATTTGTAAGGTATATATAATTAATGTGGTGACTGAGTAGAAATGATTAATGAGGACAATGCACATAAATCTAGAGAATGACAGATTTAACAAGTTGTCATGGTAAAAATGGCAAATTTTAAAATTCAGCATTGACTAATTGTCATTAATATCTACCAGAGTCAGGATTATGAAATTGTTTAAAATTAGTACCGACTTATTTGTCATGTATACACACATATGCCATTATACATGTGTGTGGATGAGTGTGTGGATGCATGTTATGTATACTATAGATTCTGATCACGACCTATAATTCCTTTTTAAGAACAAGTAATTTATGAACTAAATCTTGCTAGTCTTTAAGGGCTTTGATAAAAGTTGAATTAGCCCTTTATTTAAAAGTAATCATTAATCACTTTAAAAAACTCTCATAAAACTTAAATCCAGTTGGTAATTTCCATCTTCTAGATTTCTCTTCTCTTTGTTGCGGCAGACATCAGTGATCTATATAAAACATATATCACTCATGTATTATAGATGAAATGTAACCTTAGCTTGCTCTTAAACCTAACAACATAAACTTGGAAAGGAAAGGAGGGGGAAAGTAGGTATTAGAACTCAAAAAGTAGATATTAAAACTAATCATTTCAACCTGCATGTACACCTGCTATACTTTATCTTCAAAAACTTTGTCACTCTCATATTTTTGTTCCTTTCTTTACACATTTTATTTTGTGTTCCAATTATCAGTCTTCCTGTGTATTTATGAGTTACAATCTCAACTTGCAAGATTAGTTAATGAGAGTATGGTTTGCACTGCTCAGGTGCATAATACTTAATGATACCACTTTAACTTTTTTTTCCCGTTGGGTAAATTATCCATTGAAAACAATTATTAAGAACTTATTGTGTGCTCATCAACCTGCTTCTCTTCAGAAAAACAACAAATAATAAAGATAACACATTTTTGTCCTTCAAGTTAACAATAAAATGAGAAATGGAGAAATATAGATAGATGATAAAATATTGCATGAAGAAATGAATGATGTTTGTCACAGTTAAAGAAAGGACTCCTAAGTGTCAGTAATAGGGAAAAGGTAATGAATGTCCAGAAAAGTCATAGAGAAGTTTAAATTAAAATTGAGTCTTAATGGGGAGGTTGGTAAACACAAATACAAAAGGGAATAGGAGAATCCAGTCACTTCCAGGCAAAAAAAAAAAAAAATCTACATGGGCCTCCCTGGTAACTGAGTTTTAGGCACAGCACTACTGAATTCAATCCTGGGCCAGGGACCTGACCCACAGGGCACAGCAGACCACTTTCGCCTCACCCACTGCTCCCCTAAGCATTGTATTTCAGTCAGTCTGCCTGTTCTGCTTCCCACTCTGTCTCTGGTGAATCCTCTCACTGTTACACATCTGGTCCACAAATATAAATAAGATTAAAAAAAAAAACACAAAATCTGTGTATAAAAAAGGAGAACTCCCTCCCTCCAAGCACATATCATTCCATAAATATTTTAGACAAGAATGAATTAATAATGGAAAATAAATCTCTTGGTAATTGACAAACATCTTTATGCATACGGCTTCCTGAAATTCTCATATAAACCATTAATGGTTTGATTAGTGGATATGAAACCAAACAAATAGAACACACTTAATTTAACAGTTCTCAGCTTCTTATATCTAAATGTCTTCATTCAATTAAATCTCCTGCCATAAAATATATGATCCTTAAGGACAGACTGAATGAGGTCTTAGGTGATATTAGCGCTACATTAAGGTATAAAATTATTAGAAATGAACTCGTATGTGGAATATCACTTAAATGTGGAATATAGGAAAACCAAATAGACAGAAACTATAAAACCAAACTTTGAAAGCTAAATTTAGGTCTGCTGTTTTCAGAAGAAGGTGTGGAAGAGGAAGTCCAGAAATTAAGAAATAGGGAAGATCACAATGGATTATGATGGGAGACTGGGTATTTCATGTTGGGAGAACTATTGTACCACACATGGAGGAAGATGGTATAAACTGTAAAAACAGTAGCATGGATGTGAAATAAATAATTATAAAAAAATGGGCATTCTGATTTATAATGTAGAAAATTGTTATTTAAATAAACAATTACTATTTTGATATAAGATGCTTCAAAGGCATACTTACCTTTTATGGAGAAGTAAGGGCATTTGGCTGCAGCATATCTCCTTATATCATTAGATGAGTATTATGTCTCTAGAGCCAAATTGTATATTAAGAAGATACTAACTATAGAACCGAGACTTAAAAAAAAAAAAAAAAACCTGGTTCCTGCAGCAATTTTATCATTTTGTTGGTCAAACTGTATTTTCTTAAACCTAGAAGAACTAATATATTTGTGAACTTTGTCTGGAGAATGAGGAAGAGGGGAGTGAGATGACATAAGAAATCTTAATATATAAAACGATGATATCCTACAGTTGTAACAAAAGTGAACCTTGCTTTTCATGGACCAAGATTTAATTTCTAAAGTCCATAATGAAGAACCTGAAATTTACAAACAGGTCTGTGTCATGATTATCTAAATACTTAAAAGGTATTATTGTTCGGCCCTCCCTGGTGGCACAGCGGGTTAAAGCCATCACAAAGAGGCTTAAGCCACCTCTGCATGAGTTCGATCCCTGCCCGCCCTCTAGGAGATCCACATGGTGTGTCAGACCTCTCCTGACCCGCCTGCTGCTCCCCTCAGCAGTGTACTTCGTCAATCTGCCTGTTCTTTACCCCACTCCATCTCTGGTGAGTCCTCTCACCCTCCACATCTCTGGCCTGTACCCCAGCTCTGTACGAATAAATCTTAAAAAAAAAAAAAAAAGATACTATTATGAAAGAATGACATTAAGATACTATTGACTAGTAACTTACTTCATAATACAAGTAAAATAAACTGTAGTGCGCACAATAACAATTGGAAATTTTTAATCAGTAACCGCTCATATTTTCATTTTTAATATGTATAAGCTGTAATGGATTTGATAAAATATTATCAAATATGATTTCATACCATAAACAATTTTATCAAAGTGGTTATTCCATGTACTCTATATTATGCAATAATTCTATTCCTGTCTTCATTTGTTATAATTCATCATAGATTAATCCATTAACTTGGGGGGATTCTCAATGGCTATAAGGACTTAATTATCAACTGATTCTTGAATGTAAAGAAAAAGTATATTATCTCAAAATTGTGTACCTAAACATGAGATTGTGTAGCTAACATTACCCTCAACAGATTAGTGGTTGCTAATTTTAATATATTTAACTTGTAGTCAAATATATTGATAATTTCATATAACAGGTAATTGTTGTAAGTACTGTAAAGAATAAAATTAAAGTTTGGTTATTGACTTAGTCTATGATGTTAACAAAGGTGCTGAAAAGATTGTATTTGAAAATCAGTGGGTAAATATCAATAGATTTTTTGGTTGATGTTGCTAGCAAGACATTTTCTTACCAAACAAGAGTTGCTAAAAAGTAATGATCTTGCTTTATATATTTGTAATTTGTAATTTATACTCTGAAGTATGTTGTGTATGGTGTTAATTAAGGTTCATGTTATCTGTGTGATTTTTCTCTTTGAAAGAATTTGTAAGAATAAAAACAAGCCTTTGAACAGTTAAACGTGATTTTAATTACATAAAAGTCACATATTAAAAAAAAAAACATGTAGGTGGCATTTTTTAAACTGATGAACCCACACAGAGAATATATCCTTCACTTATTGAACCTTAGGAGAAGGAGTTCTTGCCCACACATATTACCGCCTTCTTTAATTAGAATGTCACTTCGTGATTCATATGGGGTAGCACATGCTTGGTTCTAATAAAATATTCCAGTCAAAATTAAGCAGAAGAAGACAATTTATTAACTAGATGCTGTATCTCATGATACCAAATACCCGTGATCCTGTATCTTAAAACTCACTAGAAGTAGGAAGTAGAATGGCATGAAAAATTGGCAACTAAGTCTCTTTACTTTTTTTACTCTTTTTTCTTTTTAGTATTTTCTATTTCTTTCACCTCCCTTAATAAGGATTATTTTATCTCCAAAACAAAAGCCAAAGGCATAGATGTGTTTCACATAAAATAATAGCCTATACCCTAATAATATCTACAACCCTTTGCACTTCAAGACGCTATGTAAACAGGGTCCCTCCCTGGTGGCACAACGGGCTAGGTCACAGCACTGCAAGCTGGCAGCAAACACTTCAGCGTGTGTTCTACTCCCGCCCTGGAGGTGACCACAAGGCGCGGCAGACCTCTCCTGACCCGCCCGGTACTCCTCTCAACAGTGTACTTGGTCAGTCAGCCTGTTCTGCTCCCCGCTCTGTCCCTGATGAATCCTCTCACTGACCCTACACCTCTGGCCTGTACTCCAGTTCTATAGGAATAAATAAATATATATCTAAAAAAATATGTAAAACAGCATGTCAGATCAATAGTAAAAAAGATAACGATCTCTATATATTTGCAGCTTGGCGGTTCAACATTCATTCACAAGTATAACCGCAGTCCAGCTCTGCCACCTTACACTCAAATACAAGTAATCCCCACTTTAATTTGTTTTGATGGGTAGTATGTTGCACAACATAATTTTAACATTTTTCATAAAATCACCTAGTAATGTCAATTTTACTTTCTGGGCAATTTTGCTTTCTCTCAAATTTTCCACGCCATGAATCATTAATTCATCATATATCTAGGTTCTCTTTTCATTTCTTCTCATGCCAATCTGAACAGTCTTTAATCATGAATAAAGAAAATCTTTTTTATTAATAGAAAGAGAACCAAAAACTATTTTAATTGTATTCATTGTTCTTGTATCTTTGTTGAAAAATCTCAGCAATATATCACTGTTTCAAAGGAACTAATGCCTTTATAAATTTTACATAAAAGAAAAATAACTTATAAATTGTGAATTTCAACAAGGCAAGACTATCATAATCAGTCTGAGCTTTTGAAATTACCACATCATCTGTTAAATGATATGTCCTGTATTGCACTATTGACTTATTTTGACTTTACCACCTGTTCATCTTATTTTTAAGGACAGATGTTTGCCCTGGCGAATAACAAGTTCCCTTTTCAAAATATTCATTAAGTTTCTCATGCTCTCATTGTTTCCTAGACAGTGATTCTGTCAAGGCAGAGAGCATCTGTTTAGCCCTAGTTCCTGAGACTGCGTGAGGAATGTAGGAGATAGTTAGCACTAAATAGCTTTTAGAATAAATATACTTAATAATCAGAAACCATCTGCATTGCTTTCCTTTCTACTGACAGCTGATGAACTATCGTAACTTCTTTCAGAGCCTGGTGGCTATAAATTGCCCTCCAACCCATATGATACGATGTAAGAATTTTAGCCCTGTTTTGCTGAAAGGATGGTGAATGTAGTGTCTGTGTGGATCTCAAGTACTAAAACAATCCTATGGTTCTGAAAGCAACGTTTTTGCAATGAAAAAGGATGGGGTATTTTATCACTACCCATTAATTAAGGACAGAAAGCTCTTAGATAGTGGCAGGCATGTGACAGGGATATTAGAATTACCCACTCACTGCCCCCTCTTTCTTTTATGAGCTAATGACACTTAGATGCTCCACCTCCAGTTTGTGTGAGAGCTTTGATGGGTTGTAGACAAGTGTGTTCCATGACATATGCCAAGCGTGGACATTGTAGAATTGCTCTTGCTTCAAAATAAGAGATATTCAGAAAATAAAGTGTCTGTGTATTTTCCATTTCTTTGTATTTGACCTTATTTTAGATTGCATTATGTTTTACTAATTTGACTTTGCATTTTAACTAGTTCTTGTCAGAGAATGGTACCATTTTTTAAATTTTCTTTGGTTTAATTTATTGCTTGTTTTGTAATAGTAATAATAGCAATGATTGGATTTTCTATTAAATATGCTATCACTGCTTCATAAAAGCTGTATATATGTACAATTAGCATTCAATATAGTCTACAGAGTAGTCATCATCCTTGTTCTATAAAACATGTTTATTACAAAAGTAAATGCTATCATTGGCACAGTGGTAAAATATGCAATACTATTATGACAAGAGGTGAAGATATATGTTGCATTAAGTGGAGAGAGACGCTAAATCTAGCAAAATCAAATTTAATAGAAAAGAAATCAAATTATCCATCCCAAGTCCAAGAAAAATATTAAAAGAAATCATGAGAGAAGAGGTAGCAAGAAAGTGAGGCAGAAACAATTAAACATGAATGAATGCTAAGTTCAAAATTGCCAAAAAGTTGACAATACTATTTATCAGTTTTAATTTGAATTGAGCTAATAGGAACAGATTTATGTCACAAATGAGCTGATGGTGTGCAGGGTGATGAGGCGTGAACTGTGAAACCCTTTTTCTCACCCCGAAGTCAGAATGGGTTGCACAGCTTCTCTGTGGTAATGCTGAATTCATGTTGTAAGCGAAACACTCCATTGCAGCCAGAGCCTTTATTTATTTTAAAGATTTGTTTATTTATGCATACAGAACTGAGGTATAGGCCAGAGGTGGGATGGGGTGAGAGGATTCACCAGAGACAGAGTGGGGAGCAAAACAGACAGATTGAGGAAGTACACTGCTGAGGGGAGCAGCGGGCAGGTCAGGAGAGGTCTGTTGTGCCCTGTGGTTCACTTCCCTGGCTGGGGATTGAACTCATGGTTCAGTATCTGTGGCTAGCTTCACAGTTTTATGCTTTAACCCGTTGTGCCACCAGGAAGGACTCCAGGTTATTTAATATTCTTGCGATATCACCCATTTTATCTTTCCTATGCCTTTTATAATCTGGACAGTCTATTGAAAGTCAAAAGCCCTATTTTAATAATCCACAACACCTCATGCAAGTCCCCTTGCCACATGTCTGTGACTCAAGTCCATAATATGCTGACTTCGCTAAAAGAAGGGATACTGACCTCAGGCTGCGCTTTTCAGGACCTAGCTTCTGTTTTCCTGTCATCAGTGACCTTTTCCACCGGGGTCAAAACATAAGTTTCACTTTATTGAACCTCATTCATCAAATCCTACTAATATTAAATTGACAGACAAAAGAGTGATCCTTCTGCGCAGTAAAATATAAAGCAAAGCAAAGTAATAATTCACAAAATTCAGGATCTGGGTTTCAATGGATGGAGAAAAGACCACAAGGAACATAGGGCCCCTGATCTTCACTATGTACCTTGTTACCATTCATTTTACTGTCTTTCTTTAAACTCTATACATATTTTTTAAAGATTTATTTATTTATTCATATAGAACTGGGGTACAGGCCAGAGATGCGGAGGGTGAGAGGATTCACCAGAGACAGAGCGGGGAGCAGAACAGGCAGATGGATGAAGTGCACTGCTGAGGGGAGCAGTGGGCGGGTCAGAAGAGGTCTGCTTCTCCATGTGGAGCTCCTCCGGGGCAGGCGGGAACCGAACTCATGTGAAAGTGGATTTAGCTTCTTAGTGCAGTGCTTTAACCCGCTGCGCCACCAGGGAGGGCCAAACTCTATACATATTTTATACTACTGTTAATATGAATCATATATTCCACTAGTCATTATTAAAGGGGGAAAAAAGAAATTTGAAAGTATATAGACTACAAAGAATAAAAAAATGAGGTTTACAAAAAGTATGAAAATACTTGAGCTTGGAACAAATGTTTTGAATTAAGTAAACATACAGGAGTTCTAAGTGGCAAATTTTGATATAGTCCCCAATAAACAGCAAAAAATGTAAAGTTGAATTGCATTTTATATATCAGGCCCTTTTTTTTTTTAATTTAGGAGCAAAACGAAGAGTCTTCCATATACACTTTCTTAGGTTATATAAGAAATACATAAATGCTTAATTTGTTTGAATTGCCCAAGAGTGTTGCTCATAAGATACTTTGCCAAATTTTTAATGATAACAGTATCTGTGCCAGTAATGTTTTATACCAGCTGTATTGGACTAATTATCTGGTTTCCTCAAATGTCTATTTTTGAAATAATTAAGGCTTTTGAGCACATAATAGACCCTATGCTTGGTATAGACAAAAATTCTGTCTAAATTGCTTCTTTAAAAACTTGGCAAATAATTTCCATGTACTCATTTCATAGTGCATTGACACCCAGACCCCAGACATCTTCCTGTATCTTCTGCACGTATATATTTTATTTTTAGGTTGCATAACGCCAACTTTATCTAAGGCATAATTTGACTAAGGTACAGAAGATCTACTTTCCGGCTACATGGTCATTAAAGTATTATATAATATTTCCCTTGATTTTGGAAAAAAAAATAACATAACATTTCTGAGAGGAAATTTTAGTCACCACCTCATAATTTCACTATGTGATGGATTAGTTTGCTTTATCACTGGCAATTATCATAACTATTTTACCAGTGTGAAATAAATTTGTAAAGCTAAGTAGAATGAAATGCTGATAGGGTATGTAGGTCGTCAGTGAAGTGTATATGTTCATCCCAAAACATATACACATACTCACACATACATAAACACTACAGAGATCATGGCACCAGCCAGTTGGACAATTGTGGAAACCCAATAACTTCAAGAACATTGACTATGATAGAACAATTTCATATGAACAAATTAACAAGTAGAACAAATTTTATTTTCATTCCTTTTTGCACATTATTTACCAAAAGCTGTGTGTAACTTCAGTGCAGAATACATTTTAAAATATATATCAGCACATGAGTAATATTCCCAGACCCTGTTCACAAATCAGTAAATCCAGCTTAGTTACAGTTCTTGTTCTCATCAAACTGTGCAAATATCAACTGTTCAGCATAAGTTATCAAACAAGGGTAAAATGCAAAAAATAATAATATTGGAGGTACTTTGAAATTATTATATTGCCTTGCTGGGATTAAGACTTTTTTTTTTTTTTTTTGCTATTCAGGATATAACAGATTTTTAGAATATAAGACATCAATATATAACATATTGCATGGTAGACCAAGCTTGAGTTAGGAGCGCTCCTTCTCAGTAACTCCAACAATATTTATGTACTAGAATTTTTGACTATTCATACAAACCAGTATAAGGATAGAAGAAGCTTTATTTCTTGTCACATTTTTTTTTTATCATAAGTTGAATGTATGTCATTCAAAATGTTGGTTTTCAAAGAATTTTGCATTTCAGCATTTTGGAAAGATCTATAATTTAGTCTAGCTCTGGACTTGTCCACATTTTTTTTTTTTTAAGATTTATGTTTTTATGTATACAGCAACTGGGTTACAGGCCAAAGGAGCAGGGGTGTGAGAGACTTCACCAGAGACAAAGTGGGCAGCATAATAGGCAGACTGACTGAAATACACTGAGGAGGGGAGTAGCAGGTGAGATAGGCGAGGTCTGCTGCACTGTGTGGGTCAACTCCCTGGCGGGGGATCAAACTCCTATTGCAGAGGCTGCAGACAGCTTCATAGTGGTGTGCTTTATCACACAGTATCACCAGGGAGGGCCCACCCACAAATAAATTAATTGTTCCTTGCTAGGATAAAATATTGAATGTTTCTATCTAGTGTGCCATTTACAATTCCATCTTTCACAAGGTGGATTTTCTTTGTTTTCTTTTTTTTTTTTTCCATCTTTGCAGCTAGGAGACTAATCTTTCTTCACACCCTCCTCAGTGATTATTTTGATAAGCAAGGACAGCACCACGGAGTGAGGTGAGGCCTCATCATTTTCACACTTCCCCTGTACCTTCCAAGTGAGGGGGATATGTTGGGGATATCAGTTCATTGTCAACCCAAAAGTAATGTCGAAATGAGATAACTCTCTTTTTAATTTTAGATGATTACATTTTACACTTCTTTGGGGGAGGGAAAAACTAATAGCAGGGGCATAATTTTTGAAGAATTCCTCATAATGAGATACTATACAAAAGTGCTAGATTTCTACTGAAATTTTGGAATACAATAAATCTCAGAAAATAAGACAACTTTAATCTAACTGTTCTTGCCCTGTGGAAATTCTAAAAATCAACTTCAGAGGATCTTACTATTTGACTCATTGAGAGAAATGTTAAGCATATATACAATAGAATGAGTGAATAGTTAAATTAAAAGTCTCTATTTCAATAGCAAATGATAAATGAAGACATAATTTATATTAATTATGAAGCTGCTTCACTATAAAAGAAATCATCTCACTCTTTCTCAATTATATTAATTATACCTAAAATTTACACACTGTTTCAATGTATCATTAACATATAAAGTGGCTTTTACCTTTAATCACTATTGATTCTTCAGTATTATATAAAAAGAACATATACCTCACAATAAGAAGTTTCTCAATAAATATTGAGTAAATATTTGAAGAACAGTAGGTAAATAAATAATTTATTAAATATTTAATGATTTTCTACTTCATTGTTAATATAAAAATAGAAGCAACAGATTATTCTCTCACAGCTATGAGAATCATTGTATATTTGTAATATTTGTAATAATATTTGACGGCTATATTAGTCTTATTTAAAATTATTGAATGAACCACACTAGTTTACATAATGTCTATTTATATGTTATGCTTTCCATTAAATTGACTTTGAGTCAGACATCTAAACCTTTTGTTTTTTTTAAGATTTATTTATTTATGCATACAGAGCTGGGACATAGGCCAGAGATGCAGGGGGCGGTGAGAGGCTTCACCAGAGGCAGAGAGGGGATCAGAACAGGCAGATCGGCGAAGTACACTGCTGAGGGGAGCAGCGGGAGAGACCTGAGAGTTCCGCTGCACCATGTGGGGCAGAGTTTCAGCTGGCATTGAAGTGGCTGCAGTTAGTTTACAGTGCTGCACTTTAAACCATTGCACCATCAGGGAGGGCCCAAATTAACTTTTTTTGTTTTCCTAAAATAGAATATTGCAAAATTAAGCCTAGTATTAAAATTGACCATTTACTTATCAAATAAACATTTACTATTTTCAAGATTTAAAACACTTAGACTAATTGAAAATGGAATTCAACATATTAAAAATTCTAATGCATTTACATATATCTAAAGCAAATTTTTAAAATAATGATTTATTTTGCACTAAAACTGTTGCCTTATTTTCTTTCTTTTTTTTTTTAAATATTTGCTAGCTTTGCAAATTTTCCACCATGTTTGGTATAATATATTTTCCATTTATCAATTGTTTGCCTTAGCTATCATTTACAAAATTATGTCTTTCCAGACTTTCTTTATATATTAAACTTTTTTTCCAACTTCTTGTGGAAACTTACTTTTTTTTTTTTAAGATTTATTTATGTAACCATACATATCTGGGGCACAGGTCAGAGGTGCAGGGGCAGTGAGAGGAATCACCGGAGAGAGTTGGGATTAGCACAAGGAAGTACGCTGCTGTGGGGAGCAGCGGGTGGGTCAGGAGAGGTCTGCCACGCCATGTGGTCACCTCCGGGGCAGGTGGAAATCGAACTCATGCAGAAGTGGCTTTCACTTCTTGGTGCTGTGCTTTAACCCTCTGCGCCACCAGGGTGGGCCATAAATGCACAAACTGGCACTGAAGTGGCCGCGGCTGGCTTGCAGTGCTGTGTCCTAACCAGTTATGTCACTGGGGAGAAACTTACTATAAGAACTTTCTGCAAGGAATATCCAGTATGTCTATGATAATACTTTACACTTCATGTTTATAAGTCCAATTCTCATTTACCAGTTTGTGTAAAATGTTAGGAAAGTAGTATTTCATTATTATTCAAATACCAAGAGAACTCTTACAAGTTGGCCAGAATGCTTTCTCCTGGAAATTTCATTGAAAACACTATAATATTTACCCACAAAATATAACTAGAGGGGGTTCCCTACTTGACAACAGTTCAACTTGTAATTTTTTGACGTTTCAGTGCGCTGAAAGCAGCATGCATTCAGTAGAGACAGTGGTATATGGAATTCTCTCCTGATGTCTCAACTCTCAGTCAGCATATACAAATTAACAATATTTCCAATATACACTGAGATGAGGAACATAACTCTATTTAAATCTAGCAATTTTATATAGGAAAGTACTGTCTTGAGATCCCAGTGGATAAGTACTTGGCCATTGGGCATTCATCCTGAATGAGATCTAGGCGAGCAGGTGTTCAGAAAATATAAGAAAAGGCTAAGACCAGGCAGACCTCCCTGGTGGCCCAGGAGTTAAAGACACAGCACTATCAAGCTAACACCATCCACTGTAGCACCAGTTTGATACCTGGCAGGCAAGGGAGGTGACCCACATGGCACAGCAGAACTCTCCAGTACCCACCTGCTGCTCCCCTCAGCCGTGTGTTTCCATAGAGCTGTTCTGCTCCCCACTCTGTCTGCGGAATCCTCCAACCACCACACTTCTGACCTAAACCCCAATTCTTACATGCATACATAAATAAATCTTCAAAAAAGTAAAAGGACAAGACCCGATTCAGGAAGAAATCTACATCAATATGTAAGAGAAACACCGCTGCACCAAGTTGTCTACCTTCAAAATTGATGCCTGCAGGTGGTAGCCTTTCTCTCCAGATCCAGGAACGTGAGTCTAGTGGCATTCCTCAGCGTCAGTCCCGGCAGAATTGCAAGTGCACCCTGGAAAATGTATATTGATTACTGGCCATGTTAAACACATATTGACATTGCTCACCTTACTTTTCACCATATAGAAAACAATCTTGTGGAAATATTTTAAACATTTGTTCAAATGTATATCAGAGAATATGTATCATCTCCTCTAATTTACTAAAGTACCAATAAAATACAGGTAATCAACATTCCAATAAGCAATGGAGAAACAAACAAGGAAAATCCAGAAAACTCCTATCATCTAACTTTATGTATTTCATATTCAAATGGAAGACATCAGATGCCAGAGAATTTGTTATAAAAAATGCAGATGGAATTCTCCCATTCAAAGAGAATCTTCCTCTCCTTCAGTTTCTTGAAATGCATTTAATTTAGATAAGACAAAATACACATTGCTGTTAGAGATTAACACTACAGTGTAATAAGATCTTCATCTTCATTTGTCGTCGTTCAATCCAACAAGTCAATGCAAATAAAATGACCAGTTATCAAAACATTTATCATCTTTATAGGAAGCGTGATGTTGGCATTTTGGTAATTGTAATAAGACTGAATTAAAGTACCTGCAGATAGCTCAAACTGGTTGAAAACAGACTGATTTGTCTAGGTGAGTGCCGATCTATTTTTGTTAAACAAAAATACATAACGCAGAATACCGCCATTTAAAATTTCTAAATAACTCGAAGTATGTCTCAATGTTTGCTTTATTGAATAGATGCAGATAATAAACTAAATAATATCTCCAGGCTACGCCTTCTCTCTGCCATACTCAACCAGTATTACTAAGCTTATGTGTGCTTCTAATTTCCTTCTCATATATTACTATATACCCTCACATATATTTGCATGTATATTTACATACACATATATAATTATGTGTATGTATATACATACATACATACATGCATATATATATAGCTTTTGTTACCACTAAACACAAATATAACCATATTACACATATTTCCCTACATTAAGTTTTTCTCATTAAGTAATACAACCAGAATCCCTTTGCAAGATTATAGGCATAAGTAATTATGAATTTATATATATAGATAGATAGATAGATAGATACCTTCATAAATTCTCCAATTAATTTAATCTGTTAAGCAAAAATACTTAAGAACAAATAATCAGTGGTCAGAAGTCTTTTCTCTAATATTTTTTTTATTTTACAATATTTTACTTTTCTTTCTTAATCTTTTTTCCTCTGAAATGCTGCATCTTTCCTTGTCTGTGTTGCTTATTTAGGAGTGGGTCCCTTGACCTTTCAGAACTATTTCAAATAGCATCCCCTACTTACAATTGTGTCTAATGCTCTTATATAAAAATTGACAACTTATGAGCTACCCAGAATGCTGTCAAATATGCTATTCTGTTTTCCCTTTGATACTTTCGAATGATACTAGAGAATGTTACTAAATACTTAATATATTTGATATAAAACTATTTGAATGCATGTTTTTTGTATGTTATAAACATTCTGTTATAGCTTTATATTCTATTTCAACTTATTTTTGATGGGTGACATAGTTAATATTTTATAATCATAATTCTTATTAGAATAAACTTATTTTCCTTGATCTAAAATTATAGGTATTAAGATATAGTCGTCTTCATTGAGGGGATTATACCATGGAAATGAAATAGGTATACCATGTGCATTAAATAAGCAATTGGACTTGATTAGGAATGATATAGTTTCCATTGCTTATTGGCAAAATTCTTTAGCAATGATAGCAGTGTTATATAAATATAATTGTGCAAAAGCTTTGTTAAAGACTATTTTCTATATGTTTTTAAACTACCTTCTGATGCCCCACCACCATCCTACCGAGCACCCCACCCCCTGGAAAATGTTTGTGGCATCTCAGGCAAAAATAAATTCCAGATTAGTTTCTTGTATCTAAACCTGTTTTGTTCTCAGAAAAAACTTGTTGGTAAAATTAAAAACACAGAAATAAAAGAGTCTATTGTAGAGGGGAAAAAGGAAAGAGTGAATGCTGTTTAATCACATTATGTATTTTCCCGTCTTTACCCAACCTAATTCAAATAATTGGCAAGAATCTGGTAATAGTTATGACTCAGCGGACACAGACACCATTAATTTTGCCTGGCAACACTGTCTTGTGTCCATTTCCCAGCACATATTTATCACAGACGTGGTCCTGTGCTTTCCAAATGAAAGACCATTTCTTTGATACACTTTTATTTCTCACAAAATCAGATGCAGGGCTTGAGTTGTTCAAAGTCTCCAGTTCACATATGTTTCTGCAATTATTTTTCACACACTATACTTGGCTGTCAATAAAAGTCAGACATGCTAATAGTTCTACTTTGCTACTACTAGGAAGGTTTCTCCTGTAAAATTAAAATTTAAGGAGCATAAATAACAAAAAGTTAATTACTTTGGCACTCCTCAAAAGAAGTTGTTGGCCTCATTATATGTAGACGATAGAGAAACATAACAACAGCTCACTCAAAACCAAACCAATAATAAATGCTTAAAATCTGACTACAAAATTAAGACCAACCAGAGCAAGCAGGAGAAAGTCAGGGACCAAGGAGGACATGGAGGAGGCTTGTTTGGGCACAAGTGAACAGAGTATGAGGTGTGAGAGTTTGAACCTCTAACCCCCAGAGTCGAAATAACCGTGTAAATCTACAGTACCTCAATAAAAACAATTTAGGAGAAAATTAATCAATTAATTAATTTTAAGATGAGACAGAAAAAATGAGGGTGGTATTCTGGATAATAACAACTGAAATATTGTTTAAAATCTTGACTTGGCAGAAATGTAAATCAAAACTCTCATGAGATGCCATTCTACCCCTAGAATGACTGCAATTACAAAAGCAGGTAATACCAATTATTGAGAAGGATGTGGATTAACTTGAATTCTCATATATTACTCTTCACTATTTTGTGTGATCACTTGGAAAAACTATTTGGCAGTATGCACTTAGACTTGAATATGTAGACATGATTCAGCAATTCAATCCCTGTGTCTGTGCCTAAAAGAAATGTCTATGTCACCAGTGCATATGTTTTAAAGCATTCAGTTTATTTATAATAACGCAGACTTAATCTATAATGTTTATTAATAGCAATAAAAGTGAATGAGCTATTTATAAATGCAGTTACATACTCAATCTCAGAGTCATAAAGTTGAGTTATTAAAAAATGCTACAAAAGATTACATACTCTATGTTTTCATTTGTATGTAAGTCAAGAACAGACAATACTAATCTATGGCTATAAAAAACAGAATTGTGATTGCCTCTAGGTTATTGACTAAGTTTATTTTTACTAGAACTTTTTTGGCCAAGTGTGCAGAATAAAATTAGTAAGTAACCTCTGTGATATTTGATGTTTGGAACAGACATAGTGTTGGGGAAATTGGTTGGTCATATACAGAAAATGAATCTAGACCACTGACAGCATATACAGAAATTAACTCAAAATTAATTAAACACCTGCATGTAAAACCAGAAACCAGAAAGTATATAGAAAAAAGCATGATCCAAAGACTTGAGTCACTAAAACCAACAGTCTCCTGAATGGGAGAAAATACTTCAACAACATACATCTGACAATGGGCTGATATCCAAGTCCTACCAAGAACTGATACAACTCCACAAAATGAAAAGAAGCCAACAGAAAGATGGGAGGAATTAATAGGCACTATTCATAGATGGATCTCCAAAGAAAACATACACATAGCCAACAGGCATATGAAAAAAATGCCCCTCATCACTTATGGTCAGGGAAGTGCAAATCAAAACTACAGTGAGGTACCGCTCACTGTGAAAATGTAGACGGGTCCCCCCAATGAAAACCTGTAGAGATCTGCCATATGACTCAGCAGTTCTAAGCATAGGTATCTACCTGAAGAGTACACAACACTGAATACAAAAGGATCCCTTTGCTTTGTTCAATGCAGCAAATCCGAACCCAAGCAAAACCTGGAAATAAGACTATAGAAGAAAATAGCTGAAGACGAAGCTGAAGAGGGCAACAATGGGGAAGAGCTGCCGATTGGCTATGGTAATGGGATACAGTTCTTTGGTGCTTGGTGTAGGATGGTGATGCACATCAGAGGATGTCCTGCTGAGTCTAGGTCTGAGCCTACTACCCTAGTGTATGTACATACAATAAACCACTGGTACTCCACTAAAAATAAAATAATTTTTATCGGTTTCCATTGGTAAAATAAATAGCTGTTAAATTGAAAGGGCAATAACATGTTGTGTGGACAAAGAGACAGCAACAAAAAAGCTTAGTGACCCACTTCTGTCAGCAATTCAGATGACAGGAGATGCTTGAGGTGAGGACACAGCTTGAGGAAGATCGGAGATATGCTCTAAAGAACAGAGTTTTCATTGTTTTAATTGTGGTTTGCTTTAGCAACATCAGTTGTTGGAGAGAGAGCTAAAAATGGTCAATTTCAGGGTCTTATCTGGTGGTCTAAGGAGTTAAAAAAAAAAAAATAGCTCCATGAAGCTATGGGCAGCCACTGCAGTACCAGTTCAATCCCCCACCAGGGAGGAGACCCACGTGGCACAGCAGACCTCTCCTGTTTCCCTGCTGCTCCCCTCAGCAATGTATTTTGGTTAATCTGCCTGGTCTGCTCCCCACTCTGTCTTTGATGAATCCTCTCAGATTCACCACTCGCCTATACCCCAGTTCTTGTATGCATAAATAAATGAATCTTAAAAAAAAAACAAAAAAAAAAAAACACGGGAGAATGCTGGATGCTGGACACATCTCACTATGAGCATGAGCAGGGAAGGATGATGGAAAGAGCTTTGAATTTTATCTTTTTTTTTTATTGTTGGTTATCAGAGTTGATTTATATTTATCTTAAGACTGCACCCTACATCCAGTGCAATGAGGCAATCTGATCTATGTATGATCAATATATTTTATCATTTATCCATTTCTTATCACAGGGTCGATAATTTTAAACGTGCCATATATGCAATATTGTTTTGCATTGTTGTTTCTTTTTCACTCTCAACATCTCATTTTTCATAGCACTAATTTCTGCTCCTTTCTATGACTCATTGGCATTATCCTAAGTCTTGAGGTTTGAGAATTATGTTGAATGATTCAAGATTATTACCCGCAATTTTCAGCAGACCTGATCCTTCCCAAGTTAGATGAAATCATGGGCCTTTTTCTCAACTTGTTTTCTGCAATGATTAAACCCTTTCAATTATCTGATGACTGCTATATATATTTGCTAATTCAGCAAATCAATTCTTCTTGGCTCCATTCTCTGCCCAGCTGAGCTATACACGCCTGACACCCAATGTTTTTCTGAACAAATTCCACAAAAGATGTGTAACAATACAGTCTTCAAAGCCAATACTGAAACTGTTGGTTCAAAGCTTCTGTCTCACTTCTCTCTGAAATCAAAGCTAATTTTAAAGATTATGTATCTGCCTTTGAAATGTCTCTTAAAGAAAATTATATGTAGTAAGATCACAAGCTTTATATTATTTTAATTACTACTTTAATAGAAAGGAAGGTGATAAAGTATTTAAGGATTAAAATAGACAAGTAAAACGTACCAATTTTTTTAAAAGACTAAATTTTTAGATACTATATCACTTTTTAATAGGAAGATTAAGGAAGGAAAGGAAACTAAATAGAAGAAACCAGCTCATGGGGTCTCCAAAAATACTCATTTGAAAGTTTTTTTTTAATCTAATGAAATTCAGAGGTGTGCGTATGTATGCACATGTTATCAGATTAACCTCTAAAAAGTCCCAAAGACATTCTCAAAATAATGTTTCAATCTAATCTACAGTTACATAGTATGTCCTTCTGTTTTGAAACTTCTTTTCTTAGTTAAATTTTATTTTTGAGATTGTGATTCTTCCATCTTTTGTTTTTGGAAATATTGTGGTTATGTCAAGATAGATATTACCAGTAAGTCCCTATCACCCTGTCATTTGATAGGAATGGATTTTTCACCATTCAAAGTAACATGGATTTAGAGAGTAAATCTTTTTAAAAAAATATAAAGTAGTGCTTAGGAGTCTTAATATTTGAAGAAGCATCAAGAATCATAGTTGAGGAAAACATGGTTTGACTGATAAGAATATTGAAGTAGTCCTGGTTAGCTTTCCTCTGTTCCATGGACACCTTTCATCATAACTCCTTTCCATCCCTACCATGGCCTCTGTTACCTCCTTTGTTAGAGTTCTCTGGAGAATGAGAACCAGTAACACACACACACACACACACACACACATCCTTTGAGGAATTTGTCCACATGTTACGGAAGCAGACTAATTCTACAAAGAACCACTAAACAGCAAAACTTTTGATGTGACAATTTAGTCTGAGTACATAGGATTCAAAACCAAGGGAGCTGCAGGCCCTCCCTGGTGGCTCAGTGGGTTAAAGTGCAGCACTATCAAGCTGACCGCAACCACTGAGCATGAGTTCAATCCCCTGCCAGGGAGGTGACCCACATGGCACAGCAGACCTCTCCTGACTCACCGCTGCTCCCCTCAGCAGTGGATTTCAGTGGACCTGCCTCCCCACTCTCTCTCTGGTAAATCCTCTCATCCCCTGCACCTCTGGCCTGCACCCCAGTTATTTTACGCAAAAATAAAAAATCAAGGGAGCTGAAGTTTTAAGCCTCAGTCTGATGGGAGATGTTAGGTGATATCCCATCTCCACAGGCAGACCTAAAACACAAGCAGGCAAACCTTTCCTTTCTCCACCTGGTCATCTGTTAATGTCCGTAGATGTTGATGCTCACCAGTAGTGGGAAGGACAAGCTCCTGAGGCCACCAAACCCAAGGCCAACATAATCCAGAAGCAACATCAGAGACACCCAGAGATAATGTTTCCTCTGTGCATTCCGTGTTCAGCTAGACTGACACCAAAAATTAGCCATCGCAAATCACAATAAATAAATGCTCTTAGCTGAACAGGGCCTCTAAAATCATCTACCTAAATGGCAATAAAGATCATGTGAGGCCAGACTCAGCCTACTTACTGTCTCTAGAGGTCAATATAAACTGTCTCACTATTTCAACGTAAATACCCAATTGTTTCAGTCATATTTGTTGAAAAGACTATTATTCTCCACTGACTTGTGCCTTTATCTGTGTCTTAAATTATCGGTCAGTGAATGTCTACTTCAGGGTCCCTTACAGATTTTAATTGATAGATTTATCTTTCAATCAATAGCCATGGTCATTATTACTATGGTTCTAAAATCAATCTGAAAAAAGCTAGTCCTCTTCAATTTATTTTTTCAAAGCTCATTTGGCGATAATGGGTGTTCTGAATTTATAAATGAGTTTTAGATTCAGCCTCTAAATTTCTACAAATAATCCTGAGATTTTAGCAGGCATTCTGTTCATCTACAGGTAAATTTTATCAAGATTCTTCTACTTGTAGTGCAGAAGCATAGTTCTAGTGAATGGTGATATCCTCAAGGAAGACTGCCCTTTGTTAGAATCTCTTCAGCAAATTTTGCTCATTCTCTCTCTCCCCCATACCCTTCCTACTCTCCCTTCCTCTTTTCTTTTCTCCACTATTCTCTCTAATACAATTTATTCCCCATTTTTTTAATTTGCATATAAAATTTGAGAGCAAAGCATAGTGAATTGTTAGCATAAGGATTTTGGGGCTTTTAAGATAATATGAGAAATGCTTTTATCACTTCACAGTACCACACAAAATAAATTATGAAATTTACCATCCAAAATATTCCATAAAAAGAATATTGTTTTAATTAATTTCCTTCCCAACATGTTAATTGGATAATGAGTAAGACTTACCACTTCAAACAATAACAGAATGTTAGAACTGCTGTTTTCAAAATGAACATAGTTTTTGATAATAAATCATTTATTGCATATGAGGAATTCTATTTCATGTGGAAGTCTCCTTCTTGTTTAGTTGAAATAATAGCCATGTTAGTGGCCCAGTCAATATTATTATTATTATTATTATTATTTTTGCACAGTAGCCAAAATCACTTGGCATAAATACCCAGGGTAAAATATGCCACAATTGAAAATAATCTATTTTATATATGTATTTTCCTTAAGGCCCATGTCTATCTAAAAATCGTCTGTGGAAGAATGTGCTATTCCTTCAAGTGATTTCAATTTATCATTGAGCTGTGGGACACTGTTGGCAATTTAGAAAAGACTAATGCCTTACAGGTTAGAGGCCAACAGCAGGAGTTTCTCCCATAAAGACAAATGTTCTAAAGATTTATCTGTTTACCTACATAATTTTTTCCTCTTTAAGATACCTAGGGATTTTTTTGTGCCTCATTTGGCACTGATTTGTAAGGTACTATTGTCAGGAGAAAAAAAAAAGAATGCTAAATTTCTCTCACTGAAAATATCTCATTTTCTAGACATTTAGGGAGTAACAAAACCTTTAAAAAAAAAAAAAAGGTTGTAAATTCCAAAATGATACCACCCAAAGCTAACTTACCTTTGACAAACTAAATACCTGAATGATGATTATCAATTTTCCCTCTGAGAAAATACTGTGCTTGATATCATTTTAGTGTTCATTCAAAATATTTAAAATTATTTTCTTTTTTTATACAATTCCAACTTTTCTGAAATACAGATTTTATAAAATTAATACTTTTTGAAAAATATCACGCAGGGAGTGACATGCATGAGACTTATTAAAGAATAACACGTTGTGAATTATTGGCACAAAATCATAAACAATTCACAGAATTGCTTCCAAAAGAACTACTGTTATATAAATATATTTTTGTTAAGTACAAGGAACAGGTCATGCTGTAATGTTAATGCCTGCATTTTCATAAAATGACTTGAAAACAGACATAAGTGAAGTCACTTTAAAATAGGAAAAGTGTTGTCCTGAAGGGAAAATTACTTACACTCTTTTTTTTCCCCCCCTTTGGTCAAAGGCCCTTGAATTGGGCCAAGCAGTGAGGGTTCTAAGAGTTTTTGAGAAGCCAATAGAATTGGAATCCTGAATATAAGACTAAGATTGTGAACTTTTTTTTTTTAATTTATTTATTTATACATTCAGAACTGGGTTACAGACCAGAGGTGCATGAGCGGTGAGAGGATTCACAGAGACAGAGTGGGGAGCAGAACAAGCAGATCTTCGAAGTACACTGCTGAGGAGAGCAGGAAGCAGGTCAGGAGAGGTCTGCCGCACCACGTGGGTCACCTCCCCATGGGATCGAACTTGCACTGAATGGCTGCGGTCAGCTTGCAGTGCTGTGTCCTTGCCCATTGCCACCAGGGAGGGCCCTGATTGGGAACTTTTGCTGATCGATCACAAACCTGTACACATTGCCAGAGTATAAAGCTTATTAATACTTTGTCTTTTAACTAATTATCTCATCTTCCTCTTTTTTTTTTCCCCCATAAAAACTCCCAAATTTCACCTCTTGTTCAGATACATAAAAATGCATCCCCCAAGGTACAGTTCTTTCATCCCAAATAAATGTTCAATTGCCTCTCTTTTTTTTTTAATTTAACACTACAAATATTAGTACTTGTGTTGCTGTTATTTAAAAATAAACTGATCATGAGCCACGCATGTGGCTACTGACTGCTGTACTCATCAAAGAAATGCTGAGGAGGCATCTTCATTTAGGTCACATCACAGATAAGGAATCATGTGTGGAAAATCTGTAGTTGTTTTAAAAGCATGTTCTAGAAAGCTTGTACGCACCACCACCCCCGCCCCCTTCTGAATACAATGGCGGAATTAAAACTTGTCTTTAGAGAAGATTCTTCTCCACATTTACATGCACTTTTAACTTTGAGCCAATAAAGTATTAGCTCCACTCTAAACGTGACACATTTGATCATTTTTAGAAGATACAGCAGGGGGCCCTCCCTGGCGGCCCACAGCACAGCACTATGAAGCGGTCTGTAGCCCCTTCAGCATGGGTTCAATCCCAGGCCAGGGAGCTGACTCGCATGGCGCAGCAGACCTCTCCGGACCCACCTACTGCTCGCCTCAGCAGTGGACTTTGCCATCTGACTGTTCTGCTCCCCACTCTGTCTATGATGACTCCTGTCAACGCCCCTGCACCTCTGGCTTGTACCCACGTTCTGTATGCATAAATAAATAAATCTGTAAGGAAAGAAAGAAAGGAAAAAAAAAAGATAAAGCAAAGTTTAAAGACTATAGCTTTCATAGGGAAATGATGTCCTCTCTCTCACGCTCCCTAAGCTCACCCTCCCAGGACGTTGTAAGGTAGACCTCCTCTCTTCATGGTGGGAGGCGTCCTCGCCTGTGGGGGGTTGTTTGTACATTCAATTCCTGGCTCTGGTGGCTTGGGCTGTGCCTCGGAAGACAGAACTGTCACGCTGGAGCAGTGTTACTATTATACCCAGGGCGCTTGTTTAAGAACCTATCTTTAAACAACTGCAAGGCCCATTTGAAACTCACTTTAGCTTCAAACACACTTGTAATTTAACTTGAGAATACCCAAATCGCCCGTGGACTGTTCGTAGGTTGCAGTTCTGATTCAATCTACACGGGTCATTATTGACACCTAAAAATAGTTACAAGGGATGTAAAATTGGGACTGGAGAAGGTTAAATGAGTCAAAAGAGACTATCAACAAGAGTCAAACACTATGATTCTGGAAGTCTTTAAACATAAGAGAACCTATAGATCAAACGTCTTGTTCTCTTCACTGCAGCTACAATTTTAAACGATAAAAATGTTTCATTTCACTGTTCAGTTAGGATTTAAGTTGGGATTCATCTCTAAGATTCAGGAAGTTCATGAACTGTTTCACAAGCCAGTGTAGTGGGTAGACACCTATGTGCTTGGGTATATATATATATACGTGTGTGTAATATATGTGTGTGTGTGTGTGTGTGTGTGTAAACTCTCCTCTTTAACCCTCCTCTGCAGAAGATCTACAGCTTAATGATATTCTGAAAGGTAATCACAAATGCTGAAATGCTTATATTAATTTTGTAAATGGAAGATTTTCACACTGCAATCATTATTTGCTAGACTATCATTTGAGAATTAATGTCACAAAAATATATGTGATCTGAAATATTTTTAAAGATTGATTTATTTATGCATACAAGAATTGAGGTACAGGCCAGAGGTGCAAAGGGTGAGAGGATTCACCAGAGACAGAGTGGGGAGCAGAACAGGCAGAGTCACTGAAACCCACTGCTGAGGGGCGCAGCAGGGAGACAGGAGAGGTCTGCTGTGCCATGTGGGTCACTCCCTGGCCGGGATTGGACTCTCGCTGTAGTGGCTGCACATACCTTCTAGTGTGCTGTAACCCCTTGTACCACCAGGAAAGCATAATCCACAATGTTATTTTTTGCTTCTCTGCAATACTAAACATTTACATTTGCCAACCGCAGTAAAAGTCAATAATAACCCCAATTTCCATCCATGTTAGGCAAAATAAACAAAATTTAGAATTAAAATTCAAATCATTCATTCATTTCATAGATTATTACTGTTATACCCACAATTCCTGCAGAAACTGTCCCTCTAAAGCAATGAAGACGAGGCAGCTAACGTGAAGTCTTTATTTATTTAAAATGTAATATTAAAGGACAAAACCATCCAAAATCCCGTGCAGTGGCTTATATAGAATTACACATTCTCTATACACACCAAGAGATAATGTCCACCTTTGGTTTTCAAACCATTGAGATTTATAAAATAAAGTATAGGTTTGTCCATAATTTTTGACAAGTAGTAACATTATTTAATCTAGTGCACTCCCAAGAAGCATTTGATGATGCACATTTCCTTGTCAGACAAAGCACTGGATAGTATCTGACTGGATGTTGTTTTTCTAATAGTGGCGTTGGAATAAGCTCTGTAGTCAGAGCACTGTAACTCCCCTGTCTTACTGGTGAAATGATAAATTTCAGGATTTGAATCATTGTTTAGGGTCCTCTTTCATTATATTGAAATATACTACTAAATTGCACTGAGTGTTTTGAAAGATTTCCAAGAGACAATTAGTGATATTACATACACTACTAAGAATATACCATGATCTGAAATATATGAAATAGAAAGAACAAGAAAAAGGTGTCAAAGCCATGGAACAGTATATAACATGCCTTACCAGAAAAGCCATCCATCCATCCACTTTCTCATTTGTAAATTGCTTGATGTCATTATGGATTACTGTATGAGATGCCGTATCTGACGTCTTAAAAAAAAAAATAAATAAAAGATAAGGTCCAGGATTTTTCCTGAGGGACTTTAGTAATGCAAGGAAGTTTTCTATATGTGAACCCGCACACCAGTATAACCTGCAGGTGTATATTGAGCATCAAGTAATTGCCAGATAAAGCAACAAGCTGTGGTTATACTGTAAGGTATAGAAGAACCCAGCCATGGAACTTACTCTCCAGTGATTACCACAAATATACAAATACATCACTTAAAGAGCAATATGAATTAGAGGTCTGATGAAGCACTTTGAGAGGACAGAACAATATATGAAAGAAATGTCTGAAGCAAGATAAGTACCTTTATCTAAGATTCTACTCAGGGAGACAGAGTTCAACCATTTTACTTATGTCAAGATTCATTATGGGGCAGGTGAGTGAAATGCTAAAAAAAAAAAAAAAAAAAGCACGGAGTTTTTCTCCAAGAGCTCTGTGAGACAGGCAATATTTATTGATGACATCTGCTTCCAGCCCCTTTCAAAACATTTTGCCTGTCAGGTCCCATCCCTAAAACTAGGGACAGGAAATGAGCTTTATGAAGCAGAGTGGAATTGAATAAAAAGCATAGTGTTGAATCAGAATAAAAGAGATTACGAAAGAGAGAAGGCAAAAAGGAGAGGAACAAATGGAAGAGAAATAGAAGGGTGGAGGAGAGAAAGCGAGGGAGAGACAGACAGAAAGAGGGAGAGATAGAGAGAAAGAGGGAGAGACACAGAGAGAGAAAGGGAGAGACAGAAAGAAAATGTATTTCATGCTAAGAGCATCTTAAGGTTGGACTCAGGATTTCTGTCCCCTGGTTGCATACACACCTTCATGTTCCTGAATCAAACATCAGTTACTGAATCAAATATTAAAACATTAACTGTTGTTCTGTGTTTGGCGAAAAGATTTGACAGTTATATTTGTGCTAATTAATTACAGAAATGGAAAACTAATGCAACTTTTGTCCAAGTTCTCTTTTTATATTTAAAGCTTAAAAAAAAGTGGAAAAAAATGTTGCGGTTTAGATGAAACTCAAATTTTTGTTTGTTTGTCACAGTAACATGCATGACCAGGACCCTTGAAGTGAAGAGGGTGGCTCGCAGGGAGGGGCCATCCACAGGCAGATCAACAAAATTAGAGCCCAGAAACCTTTTCATGGGAGGTGAAGCTGTTTGCTCTCTGGGGGAGATCAGAGGTCGTGCAAAGATGGCATGGGGGGCTTTTCACCTTTCTTTCCCACGGGTGCACTTAGTTCCCCCTGAATGTTATCCTCAATCTGTCCTTTCTTCTGTTGTTTCCAATTAACCTATTTAATCTTTAGATATCTGATTGCTTTTGGTTGAGGTCAGTTTTATTTGGCATCCAATGTTTCTGACAAAGCAAGATGGAGTTCAAGCTTATTTAGTTACCCACTGTTCCACCATTATACAAAAAAGGCAAGAATATTGGGGTAGAAACAGTGACTACTTTTTCAAATTAAGGATCAACTTGTAACCTTATCCCCAGAACCTGTCTATTCTCTGTGTAGAGATATCATGAAATAAAATTGATTTTATATATCTGACTCCCAAATATGTCACATAAGTTTGAGTGGCACAGATACACCATTTTGAAGGCAGATATAAATACTTAAATGTTACTGATCAACTTAAAATCATCCCATCTGGATTTTTGAGAAAAAAATAGCATATTCACTATTTTCTTTGGTTCTATCATTTCCTAAGTGTAGTGGGTTATACTGCAGAACAGACTCAAATTGTACAAATCATATGCCCTTTGTGATTTGTATGAACATCATATATTTTCTTCCTTCCAATGATCCTGATTCCTTAAACTTATTGTCTCTTCCTTTGTTCTTGCTTCTAAGATTTACTTAGTTATTTATGCATAGACCAACTGGGGTGAAGGCTACAGGTGCAGGGCTGGGTGCGAGAAGATTCACCAGAGACAGAGCGGGGAGCAGAATAGACATCTATTGAAATATAGTGTTGAGGGGAGAAACGAGGAGGCAGGAGAGGTCTGCTGCATGTGGGTCAGCCCCCGGCCGGGGATTGAACTCAGGTCCTAGCAGTGTTAGTGCTAGGACTAAGCCCTTAGACTACCAAAAAGGCCTTTGAAATAGGAGCTATCCTTGTCCTTGGGGGGCGGGGGTGGGGTGGGTGGGAAAAGGCTATAAACTAACACTGCATTTTTCCCTTCCAATGA
This sequence comes from Condylura cristata, assembly GCF_000260355.1. Classification (NCBI taxonomy): domain Eukaryota; kingdom Metazoa; phylum Chordata; class Mammalia; order Eulipotyphla; family Talpidae; genus Condylura; species Condylura cristata. The sequence continues at coordinate 47,264,883 of NW_004567115.1, read as the reverse complement.
ATGCTAGGTGAGTATGTTCCTCCTTTACTTCTTTCGAAGGTCTGAAGACTCTGGTTTAACATTTCCTGTAGCAGTTCCTTGGAGGTTCTGTTGTACAAAGTCGGATGAAGAATTCACCTCCCCCCTCAGGCTTACAAGTTGTACATTTCTCAGAGATGTCCACTGTATAACTTTCAACAAATGTTTTCTTTGAAAAAGAATCAAAAGTAAGCAGTGGAGAGTGTTAACACTAAATATGCCTCCATGGATGTCATAATCTGCTCCAAAAGTTTTCTGTCATGTGCAGGTGTTAAGATTTTCTCTAAATTGCTGAAGATATCAGAATATTTTGTGAATTCCTAAGGGAGTTCACATACTGGATTGAAAACTAGGTAATTTCTAGATGCTTCTGTATGCATGCCTGCAGCATATATGCCTACAGGTATTAAACATTTTTCTCTAAAATCATGTTTAATTGAACTTCTTAAGTTTGGTTATTCATTT
>NW_004567115.1:47253950-47262341 GCF_000260355.1 Condylura cristata | reverse complement strand
GAGCAGAACAGGCTGACTGATGAAGTACACTGCTGAGAGGAGCAGTGGGGGGGTCAGGAGAGGTCTGTGGCACCGTGTGGGTCACCGCTGGGGCAGAAGAATCGAACTTACACTGAAGCAGCTGCGGTGAGCTTGCAGTGCTGCACTTTAACCCGCTGCACCACCAAGGAGGGCCAGTAGGCACTTAATATTTCACTAACACTTGCAGAAGATAAAAATGCCTATTTCAGTTAAGAATGCCCTTGGTGAAGAAGTGAAAGCTTAGTTTTGTGATGCTTCAGTACCTTTTTGCTGTTGTGTGACAAAGTGGAATTACTTATAAAGCACTCCTGAAGGAAGTTCAATGCAGTCAAGAAAAGCATTTAATCATCTTCTGGGTTGAATGTGGAACCAACTGTATCTTTGATGGAACACCATCTCTACTTGTCCATCAAGTGTGGCTAAAATCAGTGATTAACAAGGGACAGATCACAGAGGCCGTTCTAGATTACCCTAAAGATGGGCTCTTTAACACAGCAACAAACAGTGTTTCATGAACATACTGGAGAGAATTACAAAATTCAGATGCCTAAATAGCTAAAAAGCTCCCCAGTTCAAACTAATTTCTCAGTCAAATTTAGCTGCCCTCTCCATCAGCTGCAATTTAGTTTATCATTTAACATTCTCATATATTTTCATTGTCTACCACATACATTCATCTATAAAATCAAATTCTAAGCTGGTAATCTCACTTAGTACTTCATTAAGTAAAATAATGGACCTTCAATGAATTACAAGCTCTTTCATGATATTAAGAATGTGACTTTGGACCTATAGAAACTATTCCAGTAACACTTTACATTGGAGGAAACTATATGACTAATTGATTACATATTTTGGCTAGAGATTTTAAAGCCAGGTTTACTCACTGCTTCCTTAACAATAGTTTTGCCTCTTATATTTATGAAAACAGTATTCAAATACAGTAGCTGTTTAACCCTTAATAATATTTATGACTGAGCATTTAAATGTATAACCATTGTATTTTCAAAATTAATCCTGAAACTAGTGTTTATTTATTTTTTGAAGATTTATTTGTGCATACAGAACTGAGGTACAGGCCAGAGGCTCAGGGGCGGCGAGAGGATTCACCAGAGACAGAGTGGGGAGCAGAACAGGCAGATCGACGAAGTACACTGCTGAGGGGAGCAGCGGGCGGTCAGGAGAGGTCTGCCGCGCCCAGTGGGTCACCTCCAGGGCAGGCGGGGATCAAACTCATGTGGAAGTGCCTTTAGATTCTCAGTGCTGTTCTTCAACCCGCTGCGCCACCAGGGAGGGCCACTACTGTTTATTTTTTAATCCATAAGGAACAAATTATTTATTTGACTTGTATTATTTTTCTGAGCATTTTAACTTTTATACCATGTTGATTTACATAAATGTTCTTATATGGTAAAACATGATATTATTTCATTATTTTATATATAATCATTATTTTTTACAAATTACTTAGTAAGATAAATTTTATTTCATATGAATATCGAACAGTTTATGCTTATTTTACATTCTTATGGAGTTGTTATATTGGCTAAACTTTTATATCTTTGCTTAGTTGTAAACATTAGTTACACTACAAACACAACTGCTACAAATTAAAGTATACACATCATACAATTATTAAATAAGTACCTTCTATAAAACCATACTGTCTTCTCAAAGAGGGAAATTCCATAAATTATAACTCAGTGAGTTATAGCTATAAATAGCACCCATTTCTCCATTAATGTGCATTTACTTGGAACACCTAAGATCTGATCCAATGAATTTTCTACCTTCCTGTTCTTGTTATTACGTGTGTTGTCCTCTTCCTCTCTGCCCCATTCCTCTCTTTGTGGCTCCCAGGTGATGCAAGGGTTAAATACGAATTGCTATGTAGCTCTGGGGAGCCACTGCAGCATGAGTTCAATCCCCAGCCTTCCCAATTCTTGTTATTGTGCCCACCTGCAAATTGTTTGATTGATAAATTGTAATTGAGAATGATTTTCAGGCTTCTAGCACAAAACTAGGTAATGTTGAAGCAACATCTTTTAAAAATATCTATTTAGTTAGTTAGTAATGCATGAAACAGTTTGGGTGTAGGGTCAGAGGTGGGTGTTAGGGGGTGAGTGGATTCACCAGAGATAGCATGAAGGGCAGAACAGGTGGATTGACTGAAATGCAGTGCTGAGGGGAGCAGTGGGGAAACAGGTGTGGTCTGCTATTGTGCCATGTGGGTCAGCTCCTGGTCTGAGTTCAAACTGGTGCTGCAGTGGCTGGCTCAGTAGCTTGAAGCACTGAGACTTTAACCCTGTACCACCAGAGAGGACTTATGATATCTTGATGAAATGAAGACTGGTAGATTTTTGTGAGTGGAATTTGAATAGAAATTGTCAGTATGGCACTGTCAAATATATCTCCCCAGGCCATCCCTGGTGGCGCAACAGGTTAGGAGGTAGCACTGAAAGCTTGCCACAGCTGCTTCCATGTGAACTCACACATGGTACAGCCAACCTTTCCTGTGTCGCCCGCTGCTCCCCTCAGCAGTGTGCTTCGTTGATCTGCCTGTTCTGCTCCTCAGTGTCTCTGGTGTATCTTCTCACTGCTCCTGCACCTCTGGGCTGTACCCCAGTTCTGTATGCATAAATAAATAAATATTTAAAACAACAACATAATTATATGCACACATACATATATGCATGTATGTGTATATGTATGTTTGTATGTATGTGTGTATATATACATTTGTGTATATATATATGTATTTGTGTGTGTGTATCCTCAAAATTGTTTGTTTTATGAAAACATTTTTGGATCTGAAGAACATGAAACCATCAACTCAATTATAGGCTCTATAATAGCAAGGATATGGAAGCACGCTAAACCCCCAATGACAGAAGATGTTACAGCCACATGATATAATACTATTCAGTTATCAGCAAAAACAAGGTGTTAACTTTTTTTTTTTAAGATTTATTTATTTATTCATACAGAACTGGGGTACAGGCCAGAGATGCGGAGGGTGAGAGGATTCACCAGGGACAGAGTGGGGAGCAGAACAGGCAGATCGACGAAGTACACTGCTGAGGGGAGCAGCGGGCGGGTCAGGAGAGGTCTGCCGTGCCATGTGGATCACCTTCAGGTCTGGGGATTGAAGTCATGCTGAAGTGGCTTAAGCTTCTTTGTGCTGTGTTTTAACCCACTGCGCCACCAGGGAGGGCCGAGGTGTTAACATTTTTTAGGTAGATGAAGGGAGTTTGGGAGAATTGTGTGTGGTAGAATAAAAAAGATAAAGACAAATAGTGGATGTTTTCATAAAACAAGGTAACACAGAGGATGAATTGGCATAGCAAAATTATTATAAACTGGTGGACTCTCATTTTTGAGGTTCCTAAGTTAAGGGAAAGTGAGAAAAGGTAAAAATAAATAGATAGAAAATGAGACTAGTGTGAAATAGCCTAAAATCTTATATCGGTTCTCTACTTTCCCTATTTATTACAAACGTCCTAAATAACTTAAATCATCTAAAGGTTAATATTCATTTCCCCTTCTTGCCTTTGCTAGCAAAGGAATTTTAATCTCGAAAAGTAGTGTAAGTTAATTCCTCATGGTTTTAATAAGTGAGAGTTAACTTTTAACATATAGTAAACTCAATACACTGGTGTCAGCGAGTTGTATAGCATCTCATTTATTCTTCACAACACTTTGAGACATGCTTTAATCTTAGAACATAAAACACAAAATAGTTAAGTAACTTTCCCAGGAGGATTTAAATTGTGTGAAAATGCCATAGTGTAAAGTATCTTCATGCCAGAATTAGAATGAGTTGGCTGTATGTTGTATTGTTCTATACATCATTGCTTAGTTATACAATAGCTGTTGAGCAATGCAGATTTGGATGAAATTTTGTCCCTTTTTTCAACAGATATAATATCCCAAATGAGTGATTCATCTTTCAATTTTCCCAACTATAATAAAGGAATAATTATACCTCTGTCATATGTTTCTTTCAGGTTTAAATGAAGAAGTAGCAGGTCAAAGTAAGTGAAATTATGTTCCCTTTCTTCACTGTCCTAGCTGAATATCTCAATATTTAGTTTGGTATTTAAGTTCTTTTTTCTTTGTTATAAACTCTATAAGTAGCCTTGGAAAGTTAAAGAAAATGTCAGTTGCTTATGAAAATGACTATTCGTATAATATTTTGAGTTCTTTGTTTTGGAAAGCAAAACAAAAATCATTTGGCATGTTTACCTTTGGATGGGGAGTAAGCATCAAGATAAAACATCATGAAACCAAGGTAATTTTATCCTGATTATCATAACTTAGTGAGAAGAATGTTTGATTTATTATACCTGTCCTCCTAAGTAAGATAAAATGTGTGAATGAAAACTAATTTTAATCCTCAAGCCTATACTGTGTTTAAGGGGAAACAACCTGTAGACAACATCTTATGATGTAAAAACGGGAAAAGTACCAGTTACAGAACTGCCTTTACTTTTTTAAAGATTTATTTATTTATGTGTACAGAACTGGGGTACAGGCCAGAGGTGCAGGGGAGGGGGTGAGAGGATTCACCAGAGACATATGTGGAGCAGAACAGGCAAATTGAACAAAGTACACTGCTGAGGGGAGCAGCGGGCAGGTCAGCAGAGGTCTCTGCACCACTAGGTCTCCTCCCTGGCCTGGGATCGAACTCTTTCTGCAGTGGCTGCTGTAACATCATAGCGCTGTACTTTAACCCATTGTGCCACCAGGGAGGGCCCATTATGCTTAAGAGAAGAGCTGATGCATTTGTAAAGTGAGCAGAGGGGAATGATTGAGAGCTCCTAACTCTTGCCATTCTTTCTATTAAAATGAAACCTTGCTTCTTCACGTCTTCTTTAAAGAATAAAAGGAATCTGCTCTCTATGGTGTTTATGACATTCATCAGTACCACAGCACCCAGAGAAGTAAACTGTATTGAAAGAGGAAAAACATCAAGTACATAAAATTGATTATTCTGAAACTAGGGGTGAGAAAACATTAACAGCTGATTGGCACCACGGCCTTCTGTGTTCACCTGAAGATCTAGAGGAGTCCACTCACCTGTGTTTAAATCTCAGCCCTAAATACTTATTTGGATTGATACATGAGGTCCTGGTGGCAGGCGTAGACTTTAAGCGTCAACACTATGAAGCAATCTGCAGCCACGGAAGCACGAACTTGATCCCCAGTCAAGGACTGAATTCAGACTTCAAAGATTTTAGAGTTATAGTGTTACTTAGAACCATCAGTAAATAGAGAAGTCTTGCCACCACCACAATTAAACCCAGTGATAACAGTATAAGATTTCTGACCTATTCTGACATCACAACTATGAGATAATGAATCGTGTTACTTGTTATGCAATAGTGTTCAGCTATTTGTTCCAGCAGTAACAGAAAACCAGTAGAGTTAGAGTTTGCTTGTTTATTTTTGAGTGGTATAAATAACAAACATTTATTTCTCAAAAGCTCTAAAGATTGGGGGAGCTAAGATCAAGGTGCAGCATTTTCAAGGGTCCAGGAAGTCTGCTGGATTCTTGGGCAAATGATTTTTTGCTTGTTCTTGTGAGACCCAAGATGCTGGGCAAGAACACTCTTTATCATCTCCATTTGAAGGGCACTGATCCCATTCATGAGGGCTCCACTCTCGTGACATAATTGGCTCACCCCAAAGGTTCCACTCCCTAACACCATCGCATTGGGGATTTAGACTTAACCTATAGATTTGGCGAGGCACATACAGTCCTTTGCACTCGTTCCTTTATTAAAACATTTTACAAGTAAAAAAAGCACCACCTGTATTTGTTTTGAATACTGAAATCAACTGTCAGAGCCTTAGAACTCCATCTCAAATGTCAACTTCAAAGGTGGATTAACAATGTCATAGGCAAGCTGATATTTGCATTTACTCTTTTGTTTTGAGTCAGTGACTGTATTTCAGAACTATCTCAAACAGAGAAGTGACTAAAATTGGTGAGGTATAACATTATGTGAACCTGTCTGAGAAATTATTGAGATTACTGTCCACTCAATCCTTAACAAAATAGAATGGCAACTCTTAATTACCTGAACAAACAGCTATCGTGGAAGTACACACATACACATTGTTTCATTGATTACTAAGGCTTAAAGAAAAAAAAAAAAGAAGAAGAAGAAACAAAAACAAAAAAAAAACAAAATTAATCTCTAAACTTGAAAATTGAAAATGATCACAGCAGTTATGTATCATCATCAACACTTAAATCTGAGCAATGGGAGCTAACAGTCACATAACATGACCAGGTAACTAGCTACATTATATCTCCATTTCACATCTATGCCTTTATTGTTCTTATTTAGTATCACAAAATGTATGGCTGTATCTATTTAGGACTGTATCAAACACAAGCCTCATTTGAATCAACTTTATTTCTAATAACAACAGCAAAACATATTAAGCACAGTCAAACTGTCCAGGTAGTCAAAGTTTATTTTCTAGTTTTAATAATACTATGTCATTGTAAGAACATAAGCACACCACCAATAAAGAAAAATAAAACAATAAAAAAAGAATTTAATAGGGTAATTTCCTTAATATAACATGCAAGGAAGAGAGTTAGCAATTAACTGTTCTTTCGTATTCTAGCTTATGCAGATGTCAGTTATCTAATCACTATTTTATTAGCTGGCATAGATTGGATGCCTTCTGATGCATCTGTACATTTTGTGCTTCACTGGCATTATAGGACTCGTCACTATGGTCTGGATAAGAAAACTCTCTTGCTTTGTGTTTCAATGATGGAAGCAAATTACATGCTAAATGTTTAACAGAAGAACTCTCTTTGAGTTTAACATCAAAACTACAAGTGGTTAGTGAAGTGTGAGGTTGAAGCTCTTATTCAATGTATTCGTCTTGTGCCAGAAAAGGGAAAAAAGCCAAGATAACAAGCCTGCATGGATTTTCCAGTGATACAAATCAATTAAAATTCAGGAAGAGAGAAAACAAAAGTCCAGAGCAATTTATTAATTTGTTTACAGCTGTTTGAATATGTAATATGAAAGAGTAGTTTGGGGAATAGCTGTGGATTGGGGGATATATTGATTTTGATGATATTGCTCAAAGAAATAGACAAGTGGTTTTGATGTATAAGCTGCTACTGTGTAACTTGTTTAGTCTATTGATTCATGTGCTTTGATGGAGTTGTATATGCCTGCTGTTCTGGGACTCCTGAAAAATGAGATGCCATTTCAATGCACGGAATAAAGAGTTTATTTAAATGTAAAAAGCTGTTGCTTCCTTCAGTTTTCTTACTGTAATTTATTGTTCATTGGGCCAAAGTTTTTACAATCGCAGCCACTCTAGCTGGCTTTTAAAGAGAATGAGAATAACACATCACAGCTAGTAATTAGAATCTGCTCGATTAAAATGAAAGAATCAATATTTCTAAACTTTTTTTTAAATATGGAATTTTGTAGAAAATCATAAAATCAATATAGAGAGAGTAATTTTTTGTGAATATTTATTTATTTGTGCATACAGAACTGGGGTACAGGCCAGAGGTGCAGGGGCAGTGAGAGGAATCATCAGAGACAGAGTGGAGCAGAATAGGCAGATTGAGGAAGTACACTGCTGAGGAGAGCAGCCTGCGGGTCAGGGACAAGTCTGTCCCACCATGTGGGTCACCACCTGGCGGGGATCAAACTCCCAGTGAAGCTGCTGGTGCCTGCTTGCAGAGCTATGCTTGACCTGTTGCGCCCCCAGTGAGGGGCCTAAAGAGTAACTTTAATGTTTAAAATCTTTGCATTTCATTTTCCTCCACTTTGTTTTCATTCCACTGCTTACACTTCATTTTGACACACTTCATTTTGACAATGGAAAAGGAGGTATATGAAATCACTTTACATATTAAAAACATTTTTATACTTAAATTGCAAATAATAGAAAGTATTCCTTTTGATTCTACATCTTATGAAAGATGACACTAAACAGAGACATGAGTATCTTTATGGAAAAAATTTCAAAAGTCCATCTTAATACACATTTAAAGCCATAATTCTTTAAATATTTTATCTATCCCTTTATAATTAATCACAGAAATTACCATATATCATATACATATATTTTCGGAAAAGTTAATTGGTAATTGGGAGATTTATTAATTTCCCAGTTTAAAATAGTTCCTGATAAATTTAGGTATCCTCAGTTTGGGTTGAAATTATCAGTTACTTTCACTACGTATTTTTTCTCCACCACATCGTAAGTACAGGGACATACTTATTCAAAAAAGTAAGCAGGACCCTATCTGGTGGCATACCTGGTTAAAGTGCAGCACTATGAAGTTAGCCCCAGAGTTAGATACCTGAGGGGGTGGGG
>NW_004567115.1:47241548-47253850 GCF_000260355.1 Condylura cristata | reverse complement strand
GGGGAGGGGAGGGGAGGGATGATCCACAGGGCGCAGCAGACCACTCTTGTCCAGTCTGCTACTCCCCTCAGCAGGGTTCTTAGTCAGTCTGCCTGTTCTGTTCCAGACTTTGTCTCTAGTGAATTTTCTCACAGACCCTGTACCTCTGGCCAGTACCCCAGTTCTGTTGGCATAAATAAACATATAAATCTTAAAAAATAAATGTAGGCAAATATAGTCCGGTTTATAATAGCTAGCATAGGTATTAAATTACTAATTATGACATTCAAGCAGATGACAATTGTCCACATTTATTTAAACATATTCAATTATTCAAAGAGAAAACCCTTCTTCCATGTAAAGTTTTCTTATATTTGAAGATTTGAATCAGCTCGCTTGGACCCCTACGGAAAAGTATTAAAATGAGAATATCCATGTTGGGAGACATCCTCCATAGATTTAGGATGTTTCTGTTTGGGCTTTGTCTTCTGAGCAAAGGCCATGTTTGAGTAGCAAATAGGCCTTGGGAGTTAGTCAAGGTACCAAGCTCTATCCGCCCTCCACCCCCAGGGGGGCATCTGGTGATGTTGAATATCAGGTCTGTCTATCTACTTCTCAGAGAAATGGCACAAATCTCCTCTTAGCAAAGCAAAGACACCCCTCCCACTACATTCCCTGGGAGAGCTACTCATATTTAAAGGCTCCCTGTAATGGATCTCTCTGGAAGGAAGAACTGGTAGTTATGTTAACAGCTTTATAATCTTATACCAGCCAGGTACTGAATTTTACTAACCTTTGAGAAGCTGAGAAACAAATCCTCTGTTCTCCAAGTTTTCAGAAAGGAATGAAGTCCTATCAACATTTTGATTCTTACTTCTAATGTTTAAAACTGTGAGATAATAGTTGTTGTGCTGATTTAAGCCCTTGAACTTGTGATAATTTTTAGTGACATTTTCAAAATAAACACAGCCTGTTACTCTGCACTAATTTTACTTTTATGCAACTTCCATTTCTCCATTCTTCCAAATCAGCACTCAGATTTTCCTTTGAGAAATCACTACCTCCCCCCTTCCAAACTCTGTGTTTGGGTGCATTACATTACCTGGCTATTTAATATATTTCCTCTTTTTCCACTTTTTATTTTTGTTTTGTTCAGGGATAACCACATTAGCTAATAAGGTTCAAGGAAACCTTGCACGTACATGTTCGAGTTACTACTCAAGAACACCTCTCTCTCTCTCTCTCAATCCCCCTTGGGTGGGTAAGATTGTGATTTATGGAACTGTATCATTTATGGATTATGACTAAAGAGTATAAGGGTGAGTCAATAGGAGGCCACAAAAACTAACAAGATAGAGATTCTGTTAGATTATTTTAATCTTCTTCCCATCAGTCTAAATATTCCTCTTTTTCATATAAATTTGAGTATTTTTCCAGACCTTGCAATAAAAACTTTGACATATATACCACATATTATGCACAATTTTTTTGCATTTGAAATTCTGAACTTGAAGATGGGTATCATTTTTTTTTTTTTTAATCTAACACAATGAGATCAACTGAGCAAGTTACTTGTGGTGTTTTGTTATGTTTTGCTTTAAGGCCCACCTTATTTTAAGGGAATGAGATTCTTAAAAGTGTTGAAACTAAAGATCTACATTTTTATAAAACACTTAGGTTACTCCTAAATCTCATTAAAATGTCAGAATCATTCCTTTAACAATACTGATTTGAATACAAAAGAGGGCACTAACTTAGAAGTTTTCATTTTCCTTCTTTTCAAATATAACAGTCAGTATATGAGACAACATCCTTTCCAGTATAAGACCACACTGTTTTTTTCTTTTAAGATTTATTTATTCATGCATAAGAACTGGGGTACAGGCCAGAGATGCAGGGGTGGTGAGAGGATTCACCAGAGACAGAGCAGTGAGTGGAACACGCAAGTCCACTTCAACACACTAAACAGGGAGCCGCAGGCGAGACAGGAGAGGTGTGCCATGCAATGTGGGCCACTCCCTGGCTGGGAATTGAACTCATGTTGCAATGGCTGTATTTGGCTTCAGAGTGCTGTGCTTTAAACTGCTGCACCATCAGGGAGGGCCCCATCAGAGTATATATATATATATATTTTAATTACCTTTATTTGGCTTATTTAAATCAGTGGTTCTTGTGTAAGAATCATTTGGAAAAATAAGAAAAATATTAAAAACAATGATAAACACGATAATAAAATTCCTGCATCCGTGACCATTCCCCAGATATTTTAAAAATTGATTTAACAAGATTATTTACTTTTGAAAAAGTTGCAAATGGTTTATATTTAATTGATGTCACATAGTTCTGATTTGAATCACCATCTCAAATTTAAGCATCATCTAATGGCTCTTTTAGCTAGTTCTTGGGTCTATTTTACAGATCCTTTAAAACATGCAATGTTAATGAATAGCTTCCCAAAGCGAACTATTTGAGTAAGTGCCTGTATTTAAAAATTTACTACTGTGTAATTGCATTTCATAAATTTGCTACCTAGGGGGGTATTAAGAGTAGAATTGCCAGAGGTAAAAGATTAGTAAACCTTTGCTGCCTCTTTGATATTGAAAACAGCTAGTATAATATTGATGAAAATTCAACTTATTAGAGGCAGAACTATCTGAGAGTTAGATACCATGTGAGTTAACAGTATTTTCAATATAGAAACATCTGGAAGATAGACTCGTGTCTGTGACAGAGGTAATTTCAGTTTCTTCTTAAAAGTTTGAGTTCTTAGTGCTCTTTGGATTTTGCAAATAGTATTAAATATACATATGCATATTTAATAACTCTGTATCTTCTTCCAATTTCAGTAAAATACAGAACTATTTAATAATAATTTTCTCCTTTGACCAATAGAGTACATAAATGTATTAAATATGTTTTATCAGTATTTACAAGTGGTACAAACATTTTCTAAGTATAATTAAGGCTGGAATGTACTAAGAAATATACATTTCACTATTTTTTAATTTTATATAGATGAGTTATAGTTTTGTGATACAATTAAATAGGAAGAAAATTATACAAATGATTATAAAGTAATAATTAGATGAGTAATATGAATACTTAATTGCTAAAAGAAAATTCAATTCCAAAAATTTATCCATATACACAATAACCTGAAGTTCTTTTTTAAAAAGCCAGTGTTCACAAAGCATTTAAAGTAAATCCAAATACATCTATATTTTCATCTGTGTTAGATGTCAGCTAAAATATATTTAAAAGAACATTCAAAAGATTTGTATTAGCTGCACACAAACTATGTCACTTAGTAAGATTCTTAAAGTATCTAAAGAAATGATGATACAATTAAAAACAAAATATATATTCATTTCTGTATAAATAATGCATCTACATCCAGGCTTTTTTTTTTTTTTTTTCTTTTATAGTATTTTCAACATAAACAACCATAATAATCTAAATAAGAAAAAATATGATCTTCTTAAGGTAGGCATTCAAAAATTTTATGTACATAATAGAAATTACAGAAACTAGGAAAAGAGGCAAATGTCTTCAATTTATAGAGAAAAAAATACAAGCAACTAGAGCTATTATAACACTCCATGAAGAAAGACTAAGCACTTTGCATATAAAATCAAGTAGATGTAAGCAGACCCACCATTCAGCTCCACCATTCAACCTAGTACCAACGTCTAGCCTGGGAACTAGAGAAAGCAAAACAAACATGAAAACCAGGAAACAAAGTATGTATGTATGCTGGAATAGAAGAAATAAATATTTTCATATTTTCACTTCACAGTATTTTCAATGTACAAAAATCCTAGTGATCTGTAAGAAACTTTTCAAACTAGTAAGTGGGTTCAACATGTTCACAGTATATACATACATATATAAGCATATATACACATATAAGCATAACTGTACTTCCATGTCTTAGCAAAGAAACTGAAATTAAAAGTGTACTCTCATGTAATGATGTAAATACTTAGATGCAAATTTTATTAAAAGTGTACAAGACTTAGTTACTGAAGTAAATATGTTTACTGCTTGAAAGTTTCAAAATAGTTAAGCTGTCAAACTTTTCCAAAATGTATATGATTTAAAGAATTTTCTCTTAGGACGTTTAACTCAGAAACGATGAGATTTATGTGCAGACAAGAAATCTACACATCATTATTCTTACACTCTTATTGATGATAAACCCCCCAACTATGAAACAGACAAAATTCCACAATAGATACATGCATAAAACAACGCCCCAAAACTGGTCCATCCACACCACAGAAGGCTACTCAGGAGTGTAGCAAACACTGCAGGTGCATACAACAAAAGAGACAAACTTCAGAAACCTCAGAAGCTGCGGACCCTGCACCTCAGCAACAACATGCTCCAGTCGCTGCCCTCGTGGGGGCTGGGGTGGGGGGGCGAGCTGACCAACTTGACCCAGACCGAGCTGCTGGGCAACCTGCTGGAGCGCCCACCCGCAGAGCTGGGCGAAAGCCCGCAGCTCCAACGCAGAGACCTGATGGTGAGGGCGGACCTGTTCAGCACCCTGCAGCCAGAGGTCAAGGAGAGGCTCTGGAGGGCCCACAGCCAGCAGGTGTGAGGCCGGGGGCACCTGTGGCTGGGGACCACCACGGAGGCCTCAGGAGGTGAACCCAGACCCGGCTAGCAGGAGCCAGGGGCCAGGGGCACTGAGCTGAGCCAGGCAGGACAGTACCGGAGGGGGAAAAAAATAGTCAATTCCAAAGGTAACATATTTTTGTAATATACATGAAATGAGAAAATTACAAGGATGAACGATGAATGACATGTTAGCACTTGCCAGAGGTGGCGATGGAAGAGGATGGAGGTGTGAGGACGAGGCGGGAGGATGGGATGTGAGCTCTAAGGAAGAGCACAAGGGGATCAGGGAAGGGAGAGTCAGTTTTTGTACCACTCTCGCCTCAGAGTGCGTGGTGAAGACACGTGACCTCCCTCTAGGATTGCATCACAGGGCACCCGTGAGATTCCACGCTCCACGCTGACTGTGACTGTGCACAGCGTCACCAGCGGGAAACTGGACAACCTCCCTTGGGTCCCATCCCGACGACCTCTGCAACTCCTGGCCTGTCTTCATTTCAAATGAAACGTTCAAAAAACAGTCACTATTTGAAGAAAGAAAATGCAGAAAGACCATGAATTTCAGTGAAAGTGCATCGAGGGCGCTCTCTGACTTACCCAGTAGTTTTATCTGTTTCATTTTTACTAAAACCCTCTCTACACAGCACACGTTCGAGTTCCGGCTAGGGAGCTGACCCACAAGGCGCAGCAGGCCTCTTCTGTCTCACCCGCTGCTCCCCTCAGCAGTGTACTTCGTGGATCTGCCTGTTCTGCTCCCAGCTCTGTCTTTGATGAATCCTCTCACTGCCTCTGTACCCCTGGCCTCTACCCCAGTCGTGCATATAAATTTAAAAAATATATATTAAAGAGAAAAAAAAAGAAAGTTGAGAAGTGATTGCTTTCCTCCGGCAAATAGCAACTATACTCCGTTCAAAGAAGAGAGGCTGAGGTAGATCATAGGCATGTGAGACTGAGGGTGAGTCAAACTGTAACAAATACAGGTTTCATGGACGCCACCCCCCCCAACCCCAGATGCCGGAACTACAAATCCCATCAATACCAAGGAGAAGCAGCTGGGATGTGAGGGCGTTGCTGAGCAGCCAGATTGGGATATTCCAAACCTGTGGGCTTCCGGGTCTCTTGGCCTGGTGGCTGGCGGCTCATGGTTTGGCTCTCGTCGGTTTTCAGTGGGCTACTGGAGTCCAAGTCCAGGTCAGCAGTACTGGTAGGACATTCTAATTAACTTGCATTTCTCTCTCGTTTTCCCTGGGTTGTTCCTTTACCTTTCTCCTTGTAAATAAACCCATTATTGAACTCTTTGTGTGTGTCTGCAGCATGACTGAATCTTAAGTGCAGGTGAGGACCCAAAGATAGGCAACCCAGTTCACATGGGGTGCCCTGTAACAAAACCGATAAAATACAGAAGAAAACTGATGAAGTTGCTCCTAGTAAGACATTTTAGGAAATCTCCATGGGCTTCAGGGCAAGGAGGGGCTATTCAAAGATCAAGGATTAGACAATAGGTCATTGATATGATTTCAGGAGGTATCTGGGTCAAAGAGTTGAAGCAGATTTTTCTGTGATGAAAATGGTCATATGATTACAGAAGAATAGGGAATCTGCTTTCTGCATCTCTCCCTCTTTGTTCTACCCCACCTTTTATTCTCTTTGCAAGCTCCCTCTGACTCAACTAATTTTCTTTGTTACTGGTGGAGAGTACTTTATTAGGGTCTGAAAGATCTGCAAAATTGCTCTACCTGTTGACTCTTCTACCAGAAATATATGAAGTTTCCTGAATCCTCAATTTCTTACCAAATGGGACATTATCCAGCTGTCCATGCTTCACTATCCTGATAGCTGTAAAGTGAAAACACATGTTAAAATGTGCATTTATGGCCCACCCTGGTGGCGCAGAGGGTTAAAGCACAGCACCAAGAAGTGAAAGCCACTTCTGCATGAGTTTGATTCCCACCTGCCCCGGAGGTGACCACATGGTGTGGCAGACCTCTCCTGACCCGCCCGCTGCTCCCCTCAGCAGTGTACTTCGTCCATCTGCCTATTCTGTTCTCCACTCTGTCTCTGGTGAATCCTCTCACTGCCCCTGCCCCTATGGCCTGTACCTCAGTTCTGTATGTATAAATAAATAAATCTTTAAAAAAAAAAAAAGTGAATTATGGGCCCCCCTTGTGGCGCAGCGGGTTAAAGCACAACACTAAGAATGGAAGGCCTTTTCCCATGAGTTCGATCCCCACCTGCCCCGAAGGTGACCACATGGTGTGGCAGACCTCTCCTGACCCGCCCGCTGCTCCCCTCAGCAGTGTACTTCGTCCATCTGCCTATTCTGTTCTCCACTCTGTCTCTGGTGAATCCTCTCACTGCCCCTGCCCCTATGGCCTGTACCTCAGTTCTGGATGCACAAATAAATAAATCACAAAATCTTTTAAAAAATTGCATTTATCTGATTTTGAATAATTTTCTTTTCCTTGATTTGGAAGAACATCTTGCATTACTGCAGACATAAAATTCCTTACTAATTTGGAATGCTATGGTTACCTATTGACATTTTAAATAAACAATATCTGAAATATTCACATTTTTAATACTACTAAATAGATGAATATGTGCATGATCAGAGGGTGGTGAAATTAATGAAGAAGCTGAATTATGGATCACACTGATAATATGTAAAACAGAAAAAATACTTTTCGAAGCAATCCAATGACACCAATGACAAAAGAACAAGTATCTCTGATTATCTGCAGTTGCAGACAGTAGGTAGGGACCTCCATTTGCTGTGGCATTTGAAGATTTCAATCTGTCCTTAAACATAAAGGGGATGTTTTCATAGGAAAATATCTGCTTTGTACACTGAAAACAGATAGGTAGTAATTGCTCCTTTATGAACACCATATGCAAGTTCTATAAACTGAATTAGCATCTGCAGAATTGAAAAATAGAAGTATAATATGAATATTAAAATATAATTAGTGCATTTAAACTTGCTATTTTTTTAAGATTTATTTATTTGTGCATCCAAAACTGGGGCACAGGCCAGAGGTGCAGAGAGGTGAGAGGATTCACCAGAGATGATAGGGAACAGAAGAGGCAGAAGTAGTGAAAATACACTGCTGAGGGGAGCCATGTGCAGGTCAGGAGGGGTCTGTGCACCATGTGGATTGGCTCTCTGGTCAGGGATTGAACTTGCGCTGCAGTGGCTGGGAAATCTTCACAGCGCTGGCTTTAACCTATTGTACCACCATGGACGGGCCCTAAACTTGTGATTGTAATCACTCTTCTTGGGGGTCATATTTTATTGATATGTTTTCCTAACGCTGATAGAATTTTTCAAATTAAGTATTTAAAATCCACATGTATGAGAAATGAAGGGTCACTTATAGGACTTATGCCTAAAATTATAAATTCTGTTGGCTCATTCATGACAATGCTTTGTTTTTGACTTTGGACTTGTAGTTCTATTCATTTGGTTCAATATCCAACTTTTTAAATTTCTAATCCAATTTTCTAAATTTCAGTTTTCTAAATTGTTAGAAAAGTGAATGTGGAAGCTCCTTGAAATCAAGCAGGCCATCCTGTCTCAGATTGTTATAAAGAGATTCTCGTTGAAAAATGAGCAGCTTGACTCAGCAGCCTGAACCCCCCAGTCTCCTCACTAGAAACATGAATGAACCCAGGTCTCTGATTTCTCCTTATCTTTGAGTAAACATCAGCAACATCCTGCCCTCACTTTACTGATGATTAGGAAAGGCACAGGAAGACCATCTGCTGATGGTCAGTACCCACAACACAGCATTGTGTCTGATGTCTTCTAGCTACCAGCTCCACATTGCAGAGATTTTTGGCTTAGGCTTAGTTAGATCATGCCCATGCTTATTCTTGAAATCACTCTTATTCCCAATCTCTGATGGAGCATACTTTGAGCTTGTGTCCAAATCATGATTCCTAGTTTTGAATAAACACTTTCTTGGTTATAAGACATTCTAATAATTTATAAATTAACAAAATTAATTCTATGAATAATGTGGAAGTTGCTATAAAGCACTTACTTCCTTTATCGACATCTTTCCTCTTTTCTCTGACTCAAGTCCTGGAAGTTCTTTCAGATTTATTGTCATTATACAGATCATACTCTATAGGCAGGCATTGAGAAGATTCTAGTGGAAAAATAAAATTCTATTCAAAAGTATATAGTCATTATTCATGCCATTTCTGAAAATTACTTTTATAACAACTTTCTCTTTGACCTAGTTTCTCTGTTATTAAGAAAGATTCTTTACTCATATAACATAAATGGTGTTCAGTAAATAATTTAATAGCATATAATGTATAATTTCTAGTTGAGTCTTTTAAATACATATTAAGAAAGCATAATAGCTATTCTTGTTAAGACTTCCATTCATCGATGAAATATGTCACTTGATCCATCATGCAAGATAACTGGGGATATGGAAAAAAATCCTTTTGTATTTTTTAATTCCTTAATATCTAAAGACTCTGAAATATAATCAATAATTTGAATCAATGTTTCAGAGAAATGTGTTACTACAAGTCTGTTTTCTAACTTGTTTTGTTACATAGTATTACAACAGGAAGCCCACATGATCAGATAGTGATGGGGAACATTATGAAAAGAGAAAACTAAAACTTTGAGAAATAATGTAGATTGAGTCTATACAAAGTTATTTATTTTTAATATATATATATTTTAAAGACTTTTTTACTTATGCACACAGAACTGGGGTATAAGACAGAGGTGCAGGGGCAGAGAGAGGATTCACCAGAGACAGAGTGGAGAGCAGAACAGGCCGACTGATGAAGTACACTGCTGAGGGGAGCAGCTGGTGGGTCAGGAGAGGTCTGCCGCGCCATGTGGTCATCTCCAGGGCGGGTGGGGATCAAACTCATGCTGAAGTGGCTTTAGCTTCCTAGTGCTGTGCTTTAACTTGCTGCACCACCAGGGAGGGCCCTTAAAATATTTCTTTTAAATAATTGTCCTTAAGAGCTGTGAAGGATAAGTAAAAAAATACATAATGAAAAACTGGTCTCAGTTGTGTTACCCTCAAGCTTCATTGTCATTCAACAAATGTCTTTAAAACTTGGCATTGTTTGCTACACGACTAAAAGTTAGAATTCATGAAAAGAATCATAAATAATATGTTAGTATTTAAAATGCTATAACTGAAAATAGAATTCTACTTATGACAACTTGCTGTTTATTAGGTCACTCAATCTGTAAACGATTGGTGTGTATTGTATACAAACCATGTGGGTAAGGCTTCATTTCTTTATTACCTACCTCAATCATGCATATATTGTTTGCACATTTATTCAGCTAAGCTCCAGTGAACAAAATAATAGTGAACAAAACACTTGTAGTTGTTTATTCTAATGCAGCCTTTGCCAGCCTTGGCTTGTGAAACCTTAAGGACTTCATTAATATATTGCAAGGGGTTCTTTGTTAAAAATATTTAAAAAAAAGACATAACTTTCAAATTGCTATTTCCTTTGTAATGTGCCACTTTAGAAGTCTTTTATATTTTTTAAAGATTTAGTTTTATTATTTATGCATATAGTAATCAGGATATAGGCCAAAGGTATGGGCAGATGGGGAGTTGTTGAGAGAGTTCACCAGAGAGAGTGGGGAGCAGAACAGGTTGATCAACTGAACTACAGCTGAGGGGACCAGCAGGCAGACAGGAGAGGCCTGCTGCATCATGTGGGTCAGTTCCTTGGCCAGGGATCCGCCTCGTGTTGCAGTAGCTGTGGATAAATTCATAGCACTGAGACTTAACCACCAGGGAAGCCTTATTTCGAAAAGTTTTAAAAACAATACAAGAGTTGGCCCTCCCTGGTGGAGCAGCGGGTTAAAACACAGCACTGAGAAGCTAAAGCCACTTCCGCATGAGTTCGATTCCCACCTGCCCGGAGGTGACCACATGGCGTGTCAGACCTCTCCTGACCCGCCCACTGCTCCCCTCAGCAGTGTACTTCATCCATCTGCCTGTTCTGTTCCCCACTCTGTCTCTGGTGAATCCTCTCACCGCCCCTGAGCCTCTGGCCTGTACCCCAGTTCTGTATGCACAAATAAATAAATCTTAAAAAAAAAAAATACAAGGGTGAGAAAATACAGAGACTAGCTTATTTGATAAGGCTGCTTATTAGAAGTAAATTATCCACATCATAGAATCTATTTCTGAAGACATTTTATAAAGAAATAATATACCTATTCTTTTACTCCATCACTCAAAAGTGAAATGATAATTTTACTATGTGATTTATGAGTTTATAGAACAAACATTTTAAAAAAATCTTTGTGCATATCAGGCCCTGAAAGAAGTTTGATCAATTTCTGATGCTAAAATATAGTATAATATTTCTGTCCAGTCTTCAAAAAATGTCTGGCTCCCAGGCCAAATATAATGTATAATAAAATTTTTAATGTACAAGTTCAAAAGTGCTTTGAACTTATATAAATGTCATAGAAATTGTAATATGTAAAAGTAACACATGTAAGTTCTACCTATGTAAATTATGTAGAATTATTTTTTTCCAAAGCTGAAAATGTCTTTATTTAAAAAATATGTGGCTCCCTTGTAACTGGTAGTCTAGTTACCCATCATAATTTATGAAATCATCCATCTCTTTCCTTCTATTTCTAAATGTATCATTATTCAATATAAATCCTAGAACTGTATGGAAGCTATTTCTAGAATTTAGACTTTGATGTATGCATCTTTACTTTATCTTTTAATATTGGGGTTAACCCCCCTATGCTTCCTCATTATTCTATATTTTAGAACAGTCTTGCCAGATCATGCTAATTCATTGTTATTATTGTGACTATCATGTTACAATGTTATCAGTACATTTAGTTTTACAAACAAATTATTTGCTTTACCTTCTTCCAAAAAATACTGACTTAATTTTATTAGATTTTTCACTATATTTATGGGTGAACTAATGGAGAAATTGCATTTTTATTATTTTGAATATCACTCTACAAAATATGATATGCATTTCTAGGTCTTTCAGCAATATTTTTAAGCAGTTTTTCACATACATCTTGCTCATTTCGTGCAATGTTTATATCTACAAATGTGTGTTGACAATTTGGAAACTGTGTTAATAATTTGGAAACTTCTAATACATCTGCATGGATATTTCTTAATTTGTTAAGATATTTGAGGTTTTCTTATAATAGTTACTTGTTGTTTGTTTAGGACACACAGTTTACACTGTGCGTGCATTTCTATATTTGCTGGCTTTATATCATTAATATATTTTGTTACCATATTTGTATTGGTATTATTCCTGTAGTGGTAGATTAAAAGGTTACCCACAATCTGTTTGACAAAAATCACTTCATTAATTTATTGATTGCTTGAATACAGACACACAGTCTGAATGTCTGTAGTTAGAACTTCAAAAGAGAAATACTTATGGAAACTTCTTTTCATATTTTCAGACTAGTTTTTTAGTATTGTTTTTCTTGAACAACCATTGGTTTAGTACAGAAAAAATTTGCAGAAACATTTCATTGTGTCTCTGTTTTATATTTGTGGGTGTAGCAACTGATAAATAGGAGCTAAACCTGCCGTTTACAGGTATAGATGACTGATAATTGACTCTGCTTTAAAAATTATTTACGTTAGAAAATTTTAGTACCTCTTAAACCTGTAAAAGTGTTGATTATGCTACCCCTCATC
>NW_004567115.1:47234778-47241263 GCF_000260355.1 Condylura cristata | reverse complement strand
AGAGTGGGGAGTAAAACAGAAAGAAACAGGAATATCTACTGAAACACTGCTAGGGCTGCTTCGGACAAGACAGAAGAGGTCCGCTACACCATGTAGGGTCTCCTCCCTGGCCAGGCATCAAACTCATGCTACAGTGGTGGCTATAGCTAGAAAGAGCTGAGGCTTTAACCTTGTGCCACCAGTGAGGCCCTCATGACCATGTTTTTTAAAGTCTGTGTTTTAATTCATTGCTAAAGGAAACCAAAAGAGAAGCCGGATGGCTTTTCTGCCTTTCTTTTCACCTATTTTACTCAAAATTTAACTCTATAACAGATTTTCGTTTCCTTTCTCTCACTATACTTGACCTTGCCTTTTTATTTTTACTATACCATTTTAACAGTGCTATGTCTGTTTGTACTAATTTCATATTCATGAATATGAATATGTGAATATCAATATTCACATATCTCAATTCTTTTCATTCATTTCACCTTTTTTCACATCATTATTGAGATCTACTGGTTTTCAGGGCCTATTTTTTCATACTATTAACTCATCAGATTAATTTATGCTCTATGTAAAACAAAAATCACCTTTTTAAGCGCACGAACAATGTCACAAGTGATTGATGGCTTCAAGGAGTGTTAACATTGGATGACCCCACACTCCTTGGCCTCTCCCTGTCCCTTGCTGCCACTATTTCTTCCTGTAGCATCTACTGTCATTGGAATCGCCACCCCTCTCTCTGCTTAATACTGTTTCACTTTATCACGATGTTAATTTCATAGGCTAAAGATACCATCTCTGTTCACTGCTATGCCTCATGAATCTAGAACAGTATCTGAACTAAAATGGATGCTCCACAATCCTTTTGTTCTACACATGTAAGTACCTTAAAGACTGGTTGCATAAAGTGCCTGCCACACAACATAGAAAACTAATTGGAAGGGAGTCAAATATAATTATTTCTAATACTCTGCTTCAGTGAAGACTATGGAAACTTCACATTTTGAAGTCTTTTGATTGGGTTAATTTTAATCTATCTTTGGACTAACATGTTGTATACAGATAGTTAGGTTTACTAACAAAAATGTCAAATGTTAAATCTCTGTTATGATAAGTCATTATCTCTTCAAATCACATTCTTTTAGGTTTTCTATGAAAATATTTGAGAATTGATTTGGGAGAGGAAAGCAACTTTGAAGGTTTAGAATCTTTGACCCATTCAACATCTTTGTTGAGGGTTTATTTTATGTGCTATTCCCTGTTACAGACACTGAGGGAAAAAACAATCAGTTATGAAGATCATCTTAGTGCAAGATTCTTCCTTGGGCAGCAAGATATATATATATATATATATATATATATCTGTTCTTTTCTGAGGGTCCTTTAAAAAAATTTCCCCAGATAAAGCTAACCCAAAGAAAGAAGTATGACTCAAGTCTCTACCTCCTGGTCCTTACTCCCCAAATTAGTAGATTAGATCTTTTTTTGAATCAATACAAAGTCAATCCTGAGATCAGAAGAAGACTTCCATGTAAAGATTAGAATTGTTCTGAATTTTATTATCTAAGGAAAAAAAAATAAAACAGGAAAAGTCTATCTGTGACTGATTCTGGAAGCTGTAAGAAATTAGGCTTGAACATGATTTTAGTTTGGCTTGAATTGAGAAACATGGTACACTTGCCAAATCCTATCCTCAGCACTCAAAAGAGTGCTAGGTCAAGCAGATGGGAGTGTTTATGAGCACTCTTCGTGATGAGTTGACACATTTGGATTCATTAGTAGGGGATGATAACTAAATTTGAAACATCAGAAATCCCTGATTATAATGTAGTGAATAGAAGTCAAGAAGATAGATACATGAAATTTGTAGTGGCTCTAAAAAGTGAGTGTAAGACACTCACTTATCCCAAACTATGCCCTTTAAATGGACCCAGCAGTCAGTCCATGCACGAAAGTCATAAAGAAATCCAGTGAGGAGAGAACACAGTCTTTAAAAAGTGGTTGTGGATTAATAGCTCCCTGCAGGGAGATACTTCAGTTAAATGGGCTGTCTGATTGCAAATGCAATCTCAGGATTCCCAAGATAACCAAGCTTGGTAAAGTATTTCACATGCCATCACAGGCATGTTCTATAAATCTTGTTTCTAGAATTCTTCCATTTTAATTGCTGCTAATTTTTCCATAGTAATCATGTACCAGGAAACAAACAAAAATCTAGACATTAACATTATAGAAGAATTGAAACTTACTGTGACTCATCATGAAATCTAGAACAACTAAACACCTGTGCCCACCGCTCACTATGGTTTCAACATTGTCAAGTGATAGATGTGTTTCGTAGTGAGTCCTTTCATCCTACCTAAAATTATTGTTCAGATTTTCAAACATGTATCTAGACTAGTATTTGACAGAATTTTCTTATCAGCTCTAATCCTTATATGATCATTTGAGCATGAGGAGTCAAATTGAAACATCTTTCTCTTCAAATAATAAACCAAAGGCAATACTACACTTGGGGAATCATAGAGATTAATGTCATCATCAAATATATAAAATATGATTCCCATTGTGTCCTCTAAAGCAGTCAGGGTGCTTTGGGAGAAAGATAGTACTGTTACAACCTTTATTAAATGGCAATTTCAAAATCAGAGATTTGACTCGATGGGTATTCATAACTTGAGCAAATCAATACAGCACTAGGATTTGATAATAATTAAACTGTCAGTTGTGAATCTGCTCCCCTCTAACTCTAATAATTAGAGAATACCAGGAGCAGAAGATCAGGATAACACAATGTGATACCCTAAAGCCCTGTGTCTGTTCCTCCTTTGACTCAAAGACACAAATGAGAATGAAAGGCATTAGCTGTCTACAGTTCCATGGAGTGTTGTGGTGCAAATTCCTGTATTTCCATGCTCTGAGGACTTAGAAAATGTATGATATCAAATATAATATAATATCATATATAATATAAGTTGTAAGCAGTATTTGGGGCACAAGGTATTGTCAAACTAGGATGCCTGTGGGCCAGGGGTCAAAGGGTGAAGGCACAATCCTAGGAAACAAAGCAGTAAAACTGTTGGCTGTTGGGATGTTAAGTTGGCTTACTGAAAGCAATACTCTTCCACTAATTTATGTTAAATTGAGCCCCCATCTGCTTTCTCAGGGGTGATAATGCCTCTAGTTCAACCAGCCCCTGTTGATTTACTTGAAGGCAAAAATATCTCAGCAAAGCATTTTACTTCGGTAACCAGGTTCCAACTATCCTTACCCAGAGCTCACATACTTCTATTCATGACCTAAAATACATGTCAGCGTCACTAATCCTAAAGTGTCCTCCTAGCAAAGAGGTAAGCTGCCATTTTATGTGGAATAATGAGTCATTGATGACAATTATTTGATATGAACAACGGGGTGAGGTGGTATCTCATTGTGGTTTTAATTTGCATCTCCCGTATTACAAGTGATGTTGAACATTTTTTATATGCTGTTGGCCATCTGCATTTCCTCTTTTAGCTCTTCTGCCCATTTTTTGATGGGATTGTTTATTTTTGTTGAGTTTTATCAGTTCTTTGTATATCTTTGTGATCAATCCTTTATTGCTAGTTTTGTGTAAGAAAAAAAAAATTCCCAATCAGTGGGATGTCTGTTTGTTTTTTTGTAATGTCTCTTTTGCTGTACAGAATCTCTTTAACTTGATATAGTCCAATCTGTTTATCCTTGCCTTCACTATTGTGGCATTGGGTGCTGCATCTTCAAAGATGTTACCGAGGTGTAGGTCATGTAGTGTGAAACACTTTTTTGATAGTGATGATGTACTGATCTTTGAGATATTTATGTAATTCTTAATACGTGTCAGACACCGTTCTAAATTTTAGTAACCTTTCATACATTCTAAAGTAGATATTCAGGTAGAGTAGGTAGGTAGAGTAGGACAGATGCATCTAAAAACATGATCTTCATAGCTTTCCTAAAACATGTCTTCTTCTTCACAGTGATGAATAAAACCTCCATAGAAGTAAAGTAGAGTTAAATCTAAAGACCAGAAGAATTGAAAGCAGCGCTAAGAGAAGCTGACACATAACTGGCTATTCCTGATCCCTTTGCTCTGGCCAATGTAGCGGAAATATCCTCTGGCTCTCTCCCTCATTGCCTTTGGTTTCTTTGACTGACCCAATAATAAATCGACAAGAGAAAAATTAGCAAGAGAAGAAACAAATTTACTTGTGTGCTCACAGAGGTCCTTAAGATATGAAACTTAGTAAATGACCAAAGCAGCCAGGGTATATAGCTTTCAGACAAAGAAGCAATAAATCTGTCAAGAGCAAGATAGGACAAAGAAATTCTTGAAAAGATTTGGATTGGACAACTAATTTACTGAGTGGAGAAGAGCTTGTTTGCACAGCCTCTGGCCCCGTGTCTGATGATAAGGTGTGTATCTCTGTGCAGTGAGGGTACCTCAGAGAGAGATTTATTTCCCACTTTCAGGGGGTTCAGAAGAAGGTGGAGCAGAGAAGTTTCCTGATTTTAGGGGCGTGGGAAGTTGAGGGCCAGTTCCCTCATGAATGGTTTCTTAACTGGTTCAAAATAAATAGTGTGCTTCTTGGACACATCTTAAGACAGCCTGATGTGGAATTGCCCTTCAGCTGCATTGAAATCTTCACTTTAAATGGCCTGCTGGCACTCACTCTTTCCTCCTTATGTATCTGTAGCTTTTCAGTTCTATAACTTAAAGACAGGCCTCAAGAAAGTCAAATACATATCACTGTCATTATTACCTTTAATATCAAGTTTAGTGAAAATGTTTAATTGATCGTTACAGGATTCTGGGTTCTAGAGTTGTTTGAGAAATAGGAATAATGAAGACTATAATCCTGCAGTTATCATCTATGACTATTAAAGCTTATGCAATTCAATGTACAGGAATCAGCTTCGGGAACGAGTCTGCACGCTGTTCCCCAAGAAGCAGTAGGGAGCTCCATTTAAATAGTTTATCTGTCTGTCTGTCTGTCTGTCTGTCTGTCTGTCTGTCTGTCTATTGCTCTCCTCCCCTATGCAATAGACAGACAGACAGACAGACAGATAAACTGGTGTACGAGGATTCACCAGAGACAGAGTGGGGAGCAGAATAGATATCTACTGAAATCCACTGCTGAGGGGAGTAGCAGGATGACAGGAGAGGTCTGCTATGCCGTGTGGATCAGCTCCCTGGCCAGGAATGGAACTCACTCAGGATATAGAGGTGATAGCACTGAGACTTGACCCCCTAGGCCATCAGGAAAGCCCTAAACAGTTCTAACCCAGCATTGTCAGAGGACTGGATTCATCTCTTTGCCTTTCTTTCCATGAGTTCATTCCGTATCTCTGACTAGATATGTTTTTTTTTTGTTTGTTTGTTTGTTTGTTTTACAGTTTCCAAGGACAGGTTTATTGGGAGGAGGAGAAAGGAGAAGAGAGAGACCTCTGTAGCATAGGCAGGCAGGAAGGAGAGCTGTATTTCTAGTGCTATATCTCAAATGTACGACCCATGCCTGCCTGTGACCTCTTCATGGGGAATCCATATCATCAGCCTAAGGGTTAATGATTCAAAATTTAATTTTACTTATATATTAAGGGTCCTCCCTGATGGCACAATGGGCTAAAGCACAGCATGATGAAGCTATTTGCAGTCACTGCGGCACAAGTTTGATTCCTGGCAAGGGAGGTGATCTACAGGGCACAGTAGACTTCTCCTGTCTCCGTACTGTTCCCCTCAGCAGTGTATTTCAATGCCTGTTCTGCTCCCCTCTCTCTCTCTGGTGAATCCTCTTAACCTCCCTCCCCTACACCCCACACCTCTGGCTTACACCCCAGCTCTTGTGTGCATAAATAAATGAATCTTAAGAAAAAAAAAAGTGTTTTTTTCTTAGAGTGTAAGTAGGTGAACTTAACTTGCCTCATATCTTCATTGGGGAAAATATTGTTTTCTACTTCATAATACGCCAATATCTTCAGTTTGAGTCTAGTATCATGGGGAGTTGCTGGGATTTACTGAGCCCTAGTTCCTGCATCACATCTGACTGTTGCTTGGAGCAGGCTGTACAATGCAAGATGCTAAAAGAGCAAGATCTGGCGTTTTGTTAACAGAATAACCATACAGTATTAGTTCCACCGGGTAGGAGAACAAAGAGGGTGGGTGAAACTGAAAATCTAGGGCATCAAGGGTCATTAAGTCTTCTGATTACATAGCCTGGTGTTGTTTGGCAGTCGTAGCCCAGACCCACTCCCATGATTCCAATCTTGCCCACAGGTGGACCCCTGACATTCCCAGTCATAGTGCTGACATACACACATTGACCCAGCGTCCTGCTCTTGTTTAAGTTGAAGGGACCTTCGTAGGTCTGGTAGACTGCATGTTTGATGTCCAATAGTTGATTGGCCAGTTGTTCTGACCCTGTACTGTATATAATCCAAGGGACAGCCAAGCAGGCTTTTACATGGGGTAGACCCACCTCTTAAGG
>NW_004567115.1:47232214-47234508 GCF_000260355.1 Condylura cristata | reverse complement strand
TGCAGGCTGACTCTCTGGGATCCATGATAATTTAATTATATACTATAATTCCCCTCTTCATGGCATATCAAATACTATCTTGTGACAGTAAACATTCCACAAACTCAAATTCACATTATAAAGCAGGTAACATTCTGTAAAAGTAAACAATAATAGAGAGCGAGAGCCATGAAATCTGTCTTCTCAAAGAGGACCTAGATTGATCAAGAACTGTATCAAAAGTTGAAGCAAAATTAAACAGCTGCCTTTTATGTGAATTGATTACATTTTTATATACAATACCAGAGATGGTTTATGAACATAATCCCAAATTATTTTTACAGAAAAAAATATGGAGCTCAGTGTTTCTTTGCAATTTTAAAGATATTATACAATTATGGTAATATATCATATTCCTTTTTGAAATTGTATTAAAAAATCCTGTGTACATACATATGCATGCATATAGTAGAATACTTACATATTTCTCTAGTATATAACCACGTCTCAGTAAACATTACAATTATAACATTTTCATATGATATAGGGAATGTAAGTAACATGAGTTCTAGACGAGATTCATGTAGCTAAAATATCTAGGGGAAAATCCAGGTTTTTAAGACAAGAGCCACTGTATATTTCATTGTGAATTCACTTCCTTGTGAATACTTGGGTGGTCTCAATTATAAGAACCTAAAAGTATATTCTCAAGTGGGTGGGCTCAGTAACAATAATCCCAGCCAAGCTGCCAGTATATTTCACTGACTGACTTCAAAATACCTCTCAGAGTTACGTACCCACTTCTACTACACAAACACTAGTCTAATCTATTGTACTTACTGGTCAATGGATATCCTATGCATAAATCAACTAAAGTCATTTACTTAACCAAGCCTTGTCTACATAACATTAACATTTAGAAAGATCCGAGTAAAATATACTAAATTCTTGGTCTTCTCTGGTGGTGCAAGGTTTAAAGTGTCAGAGCTACCAAGCCACTGTAGCCTGAGTTTGATCCCTGGCCAGGCAGCTGACCCACGTGGTGTAGCAGACTTCTGCTGTCTCAACCGCTGCTCCCCTCAGTATATTTCAGAGTGCTCCCCACTCTGTCTCTAGTAGATCCCCTCACTCCTGATACCTCTGGCCTACACCCCACTAGATTTTGGATAAAATTAACTTTTGACATACACATTTAATAAACGATATGTTCATTTAGTATCAGGATATTTAATATATTTAATCTGAAATAATTTTTATGAATAGTGAATTTTGACACAATTTTTTAAAAATTTCTTTTGAGATATTCCTGAAGATTTTCTTTTTTACAGTATATTATGTTATGGTAACTGATGTGTTACTTCTTTCAAAGTCAGTACAATTTGTATTTTAAACAAACAAAAAAAATAACTGAGAGGGCTGATAAAAGTATAGTGAAACTTTGCTGAGTTTATTGAAAAATGTTTTCTAGTTTTCACCAAATGCATGACAGTTACTCACCCTCCAGATTGTAACAGCCAGAAATCTCTCAGACATTGTATCAAAAAACATATAGTTGAAAGATGTTAGCCTACAAGTAACATCACTCTTAATGGTAAAAGCAGAATGTTTTTCTCTCATTTCAGATACAGAAAAAAAATTGACTTTTGCTGTAATAACCTTTAAATAATTCACAAGTCAAGCCGATGTGATGAGGATTCATTTGAAAGGCATTCTTTAAGGATGGAGCAAGAGCTATGTCTTATCAGCAGATGACATGACCATCTATTTTGAGGATACAGCAAAAACACTTAAATTAGGTGAGCTTAACAAGCTTGCAAGTTATAATTATCAATATAAAGGAAAAAGTATGGCTGCATATTAAGTAAAATATTTGAACTAAGTCTCATAAATCATGTGTAAGACTTAATCAGATAAATGCAAAAATCATTTTTGTGAGCAATGAAGGGCAAATATACATGAAAAGTTATATTGTCTCTTGGTTTTGGAAAGTTGTTAAGATGCCAACACTCATTAAGATAATGGGGTGATGAATTTGGTGAAAGTGGTCAAATGCACAAATGTCTATAAGTTCTGGACATGTAAAGTACAACAAAGTAGTTAGATCTTCTATAAGAAAAGCATTGTATGGATGTTGACTGAACCTATTATGATTGTTTTCCATTATATATTTCTGAAATGGGTATGTACATCATTATGTTGTGTAACTAATGACTACAGTGTTAAATATTAGCTATATTTTGATTAAAATTAGCATATTTGCTAATATAGGAAGACTGCTATCGGTCAAGTATACTTTAAATGTATTTTCATATGTT
>NW_004567115.1:47225005-47228959 GCF_000260355.1 Condylura cristata | reverse complement strand
CTAGTCTAATCTATTGTACTTTTTAGGTGGACAATTCAAAAATTCCTCTAACTATTCTTCCTAATACATGTTTCCTTGCCCCTTTGTATTTTGCCCACCATTTATTTTTAGGAAATATTGGGATCTCCTTACCTCACCTTATTCTCTGAATATTAGTTTGAATCTTCTCAATTGTAAAACTGAAAAGTTAACATTTGTTGGATGAGGAAATAAGGTAAATGTGTCTAGCAATTTCTAGGTAGAAATAAGTAAATTGGGGAAATTTTGAATTGAAGAGATCAATATTTCTAAATGCTTATTAGTGAAAATATATTATCTGCAAACTAAGTAAGTCAATAAGTCTAGAAAAGTCAATGAGTAACCTGGCCTCAGATTGAATTGCAAAATAAAATTTGAGCAGATAATAAAGTTATCTCTACTGAACACTGATGAGAAAATACTGGAATCAGAAAGAATAAAAAATTATCATTTGTCACTAAGTTATAGCACTTATGCTATATATTAGTCCTGAGATATGTACCATTAAGCGAACCTTAGAAAATAAAAGCATGTGTAAGTACATAATGAACATATGTGTGGGTATGTGTATGTGTGTATCAGAAAACTTTTCAGAAATAAAAAATGGGAAGCTGAAGTTGAATAAAGGAACTTATGCTACTTATGTTGAACACAGAGATTACTTAACAATACTTTCTTTTCAATTTCATTTTTCAAAGCTCTTCTGATTACCTAAGTGGCAAGATCTCAATTCTACTGAAGCAAAACATCAGAAGAGATTGACAGATGTAACTGATTGGTCTAGAAAAGCCCACTTCCTTGTTTGCATATTGATTTTGTAAACCTGCCACTTGAATATACTGATTTATTGTTAATAACAGTGCTTAGAGGTTTCTACATATGTTAACATATTATCTGCAAACAGTGAGCATTTTATTTCTTGCACAATTTGTGTTCTTTTGCATGTTTTCCTTGCTTAATTACTGTAGCTAAAATGTTCAATGCTGTGTTAACTAGCAATTGAAAGTGGACATCCCTATCTCCTCTGGTCTCCTTTCATGGTTCCCAGTTACACTGCTGATGCTTTCCTTCCCGGGCTGGAAAAGAAGTTAACCTCACTCACTTTGCACACATGTCTGCCCTCAGCGGGGAACTTCTCCACTGGCTTTGAAAGCAGGGAGCAGGGACCCCAAAGCCAGAATTATAAGACTCAGAAGCAGCATTATATGACAGTCACTGGTGTGGATGGACCAATCAGTATGATCGAGGACACACAGAACCCAGAGACCACACTGGTCTGGACAAAACAGAATAATCTCCTGTTCTATTCCAAAATCAAGGAGCCCCAAGAATTGCTCTACACACCTGTCCCACAAGAGGTTCCTGAACCCCTCCGCTCGCTACCTGTCTCCCAGTCACTCCTGGGGTTTTGAACAGCCTGGTCTCTTCCCATCCAGGAGCCCAGATCCTTGCCCAGGTAAAGGACACATTTCTAGGACAATGATGAGCTACATGGGCCAAACATCAATCCACATTTTGTGGCAAGTGTTGGGGAGGGAGCAGTGTATTGGAGCCCTGTGCTACAAAGGAATGTAGTTTTAGGTACTCCTGTTTATCATCTACTCAGTATAGGCAAATACTTGATCCAGAAACAGTTTTAAATATTTCTGCACTAATATACTGGCATGTATTAAAATTCACAGTATAGATCTTTACAAGGAAATGAATAATGAAAGTGGAATAGGCATTTAAAAACTATGTCAGTGTAAGTGCAGATATAATGGAAAGGAGTAACGGATACTCCTACTCCTCCTTCAACTCTGTATTAACAAAATAAGCCGATGTTCTCATTCTGAAAGTAACCATATGGAAATGACAAGTTAGCTGACTCTTAAGATATTTTGAAATTTCCTGGAAGCTTAGTTAATCAGAGACGTGATTTCCGAATTGCTCTTATTAAGTCGCCTGGTGAAACCTCAGGAGGTTGGAAAGACATTTTGGCAACAATTTACTTTTAGGTAAATGAAGTTGTTACTCAACTTGCTGTAAAGAATAAAGAATGTTAAAATGAATTAAATGCTACCTCATTACTCAAATGGGCTAATTACTTAAATTATATTTTTTCGGCTTTTCTTAACACCAGTATCTTAAAATGTATAATCTACATCTTTAGCATTATTTTTAGACAAAAAAAAAAGGTCATTGTCTATGTTTCAGCATTTATCTACTGTCAGGTTACTGTTTTAGCATTGAAATGTGGAAATGGTATACTAATAAGTGAAAAAATGACATTATTATCGCACCTTTCATTTTGATCATAATTCTATGAACATTGTAAGGTAGTAAGTCAAAACTGAAAAGGATGATTTATTAGGTTAAAGAGATTATAGAACTTAGTCTTGGTCCAGGTAACTTTGATTCATTGATGCATTTAAATGTAAACATTTTATTAAAAGCTTCATATCATGTGTTGACCCAATTTTGGATCAAAATGATTTTATAGAAAGTAATTTAACATGACTAGTATGCCCTGATATCGTGAAGGAAGTGTTTTTTTCCTCTGAGCAAACATGTTATTTCTCTGGAAGCATTTGCTGTCATTTGTCAGGAGGTTGTGTTTAGAAATAATATTACTCAAAGTTTGCAGTTAAACATTTTCTATGGAAATTAATTTAATACTTTGTATCATTTATTTGATATAAGTCCAAATATTACTACTCCAAGCTGTAAATATTGATAATAAATGTGAAGAAAGTTTTTAAATATTTGTTTAAAATATGTCTGACCAGATCCTACCAGTAAAGAATTACATTCAGTGAAAAATTATATGTTTTTTTTTAATCATCATGTAAGTTCAATAAGGATATGTTCATACAAGAATGGACTGTAAATCTCCATGTTATTTATATTAGTGACTGTATTTATAATTTAAATAATAGCTTAAAGAAATTGTTGACATTGCAACTTACAAACAAGTAAGCATTGCTGGAAGTCATTTTAGTACCTATAGAAAATGGATTTGTTAAAACAGAAATGAAAAGTATTTTTGAACATTAATACCACATTTAAGTAATGAATATCAACCCAAAATTTGGAGTTGGAGCAAATCCTTAGACATAACAGAAAATTGTCAAATTTTTAAATATTGTCTTAAAAATAAGTGGAAAACTTATTTATTGTTTATGTTAGTACTTATTGCAGCAATGAACTCTGCTGGGTTTAGGATATACCAACCTAAATGAGTTCTCTGTAGTAAATAATTTTCAAGATTTACCCTATTTCCCCTTATTAGTTTTGATAGTTTCTTCCGTGGGAAGAAAATATGAAGAATCATGATTTTCTTTCTAAATATTTAATTTTACTTAAAATAACCTTGGAACATACCCTTATGTTATGTTCTATCTTACTCTGTAAGATAGAAACCTTACAGAGTGTATGTCTTTAACCATAAGAACTCTCAACTATCCAGAAAGGAGATGTTTATTCTAACTAGAAAGATTTTCTAGTAAATCTCGAAATATCATGTGAATTGAGGATAACCCATGGTCCTAAATCTCATCTTTTAATTCCGCAGCTAGAGTTTTTCCTTCCTGCATCCATTAATTAAACATGTCCAAATAAAGTGACCTGTTAACCATCAATTAATCTCTGTATGAGACAGGGTTGTGCATATAAAGTGTCATTGTGATTATTTCTTGGAAAGGCTTTGTCTAGGGATGCAGACACATCTGGCTACTATAGAAATTAAAACAAAAAAACCTGTAAAATTCAGACCATTCATTACTTACGCTGACAGTGAAAGCAAGATCAGCTCAGGTGTGGATTCCATTTTGTCCTCATCCCATTGATGATACTGGAGCAAGATAGTCCTGACTAGAGACTGGAACGATCCACTGTCAGTCTGCGCCTCCACCTCCTGAAAACCTGTAGTTACGAACATGAAGGAGGGCTTCCGCA
>NW_004567115.1:47221086-47224905 GCF_000260355.1 Condylura cristata | reverse complement strand
GTTAATGCACAGCACTGAGGAGCTGTCATCAGCCAAGTTCACTTCCGGCCAGGGAGCAACCCACAGGGCGCAGCAGACCTCTCCTGTTTCTCCGCTGCTCCCTCAGCAATGTACTTCAGTAGCTGCACCTGTTCTTCTCCCCTCGCTGTCTCTGGTGAGTCATCTTAGTCCTCCCCTCACCCCACCCCAGCCTGTTCCCTGATTACCCAGTTCTTGTATCTTAAAAATAGGAAACGGAAGGAGGTAAGAACCAGTCTCGAAGCTCATCAGAATCCAGGAAACACTAAGTTCCCATCTCAGGATAACACCCATATGGAGAGTTCAGTGAAGGAGCAATGGCCCAGTAGCACTGGCTTATAACACCCGCCTCGTGGTCTTGCATTCAAGAGTGATTGCAGGGCATCCTGACAAACTGGATGGACTGTCCTTAGTGTGTGGATCCTGCCAAGGTCAGCAGAGCACCACGGCATCACCATCGCCCAACATGAAGACTTGTGTTTGGGGGTAAGAACCCACTATTGAGTTTTCTCTGAGCATATGCATGTGTGTATGCATATATGCACACACACAGGTGAGAACAATATCTAGCATCATAATTCTGGCATAACACTGAAAGTAAATTATAAGTGATTTTTTTGTGGATTTGCCTCCTTTTGAAAAATGAATTAAGCCATAATTTAAATGTCCATTCAAGGATCTCCCTGGTGGTACAAATCTCAACACAACGAAGCTGTTGGCAGCCACTGCAGTACTAATTGGATCCCCAGCCAGGGAGTGACCCACATGGCAAAGCAGACCTTTCCTGACCCACCGCTGCTCCCCTCAGCAGCGGGTTTCAGTAGATTCGCCTGTTCTGCTCCCCACTCAGTCTCTGGTGAATCCTCTCGCCAACACCCCTTTCCTATACCTCAGATTTTATATGCATAAATGAATAAAATAAATATTTACAAATATTCTTTCAGTATGGAAAAAGCAATAAAAATGCAAAATCTATATTTTTAAACACTTCAGCTCACTACAAACTTTGAATAACTCCAGAGAAATTGAGAACTCTTAAAGTGACACATTTTTCTGCCAGATAATAAAAATTATCTATTCCCAAAATACTCGACATTTTTAAACTGAGTTTTTTCTTTATTGCATCCTTTTACATCGAGGCAATTTTGGTAAACAACAGGTATGTGATTCAGAATTACAGTTAGCATTCCTCAGGTGCATTTCCACAGCACCCACCCACCACCCAGGTAGCCACTGTCCTTCACCAGAGCCTATTGAAATTTAGGGGAAAACCTAGTTACACATACATTTACTTCAGATTAAATTTTGCGTTGAAAGAAAACCAAAGAATCCTTGATAAAATATTCTGATTTGCATGATGAAGAAGATTCCTCAGGGGTGACTGCAGGCTGACACCTGCAGGGTCCCCTCAGCTTTGCCCTGTCCCCTGAAGGTGTGTCCAAAATTCCTTCCTCACCTGCGGAGGCCACCATGGTCCCCAATTTGAGACTTTGCTGTGTGCTTTTGAGACTATCTGAGCAGGATATGTGGCTAAATGCTATCAAGGCTTTTACATTCCCTCTTAAGATTCAGGATGGTTGCTGTGAAGATTGACTATCTTGTGGTTTCCCAAGAGAAAACTCCTGAGTCACAATCTGTCTGCCCTTCTGTGTTCAGGGGGCAAGGTTCAGATTTTACTTGAGAAACTCCCAAGAAAGTTGTGTACAACGCATTGGACATTAAACATTTGATAATTCAATGAAAATGTACCCCAGTATTCAAATTGTCCCAGATACATGTAAGGTGGTCCTTATATTTCATATAGTTAATTATTAGTACATCAATAATACATAAATGCATATAATTCTGTTCTCCAATTTCTCATCTATTTTTGTGACTTTCTTTTTTGCTTTAGTGCTTGTAATTCTAGCTTCCTAAATATATGCAATATCCTTAACTTTGTTCACATTATTTTTAATATCTTGGGGATCATGGTTATATGAAGAATTCCCCCACCAAATCTGTCACTTCTGCCTTGAAAATGTGTTCAAACTTATAGTTACTAGGTGGTTGTGTGTGTTTCCAATCTCTCTCTTCAGATCAACCTCTCCTTACTATTTTTCTTTATGTCTAATTTATTCTGCTTCTGGCTGTGTATGCAATGCCTGTTCTGTTTCTTTTTATATGTTGTTTACAAAATAGTTGGCTGGTGGCTTGGACTTGCTTGTAAATAAAACGTAGAAATTTGTTCCCATTGTATTTCAACTTATTGATAAAAAAAATCATTAGTCTCGCTATAAGTTTGAGTTGAAACTTAAACTAGTTTTTAAAACAAGCAGAACAACTTTCCAGTCAACGGTAGTCTGTAACTGTAGGGGGTAGTGTTGGCATTGAAGGTTTAATGCTTGGCTGATAGATGATTGGAAAATAATAGAAACCTTTGGCTTGTCTGAGGCATTTGATTAGACTGCCAGTATTTTTCCTTTATTTCTGCTGTTTTTCTGGTAATAGAAGCAGGAAATTCCAATGGAAAACACATTAGAACAAGAATAGAGTGAACCATGTTCAGTTTTGGGACTGACTGTTTAAATGTGTGGACTATTGTGACAATTTAGATCTTAGTATATGTACTTGAAAAAATGAAATGGAGTAAAATATGTTGTAAATGCAGGCACTAAAAATAAAAATGCAGTTTTGAGAAGATTGGGAGGAAGAAAGAATAATTGTTTTTTTTTTCTTATAATCAAGTAAATGTGTTTATCTTATAATCAAGAAAACCGAAAGACTATCCACCACTGTAAAATTACATTTATTTGTAGGTAATTACTTTGTATGAAAATTATAGCACTCCTCAAAGAGTATCTCATATATTTCTAGTACACCAAATATCTACTTCCTATGTCATGCTATGATGATTATGTCATGGGGCTTCCTGGTGGTGCAAGAGGTTAAGACACAGCACTGTGAAGCTATCAGCAGCCACTGCAGCATGAATTTGACCCACGTGGCACAGCAGGCCTCTACTGTCTTGCCTGCTGCTCCCCTCAGCTGTTTATTTCAGAGATTCACCTGTTCTACTCCCCACTCTGTTTCTGGTAAATCTACTCACCCACCTGCATCTGTGGCCTACATCCCAGCTCTTGTATGCATAAATAAATAAATAAATATTAAAATAATAACTATAGCATATGTACATTTTCATCTTTAAAACATTAACCAATTTATGAAATAGAAGCCACATGTGTGAGTGTAAAACTTGGTACTTAAATACCTATTTACCTTTCAGGTCTACTAGCTTCTAACTACCTTTTCAGAGACTAAGGATTAAGTCAAACTTCTCTGGTGAATCCTCTGATGCCCCTCACCACTGACCTGTACTCCAGTGCTTGTATAAATATATATTTTTTAAAAGTGTTTATTTTAATCAAACAATTGGAGAATGATCATTTTGATTGCAATTTTATTTTCTCAAACAGCTACTTTTTCCACAAGAATTAGGAGCATGTGTCAACACACAGATTCTTATATTTCCATTTAGTGTATATGTTTTAATTAATTGATTACATATTTATTTATTCATGCATTCAAGAACTGGGGGACAGGCCAGAGGTATGGGGGGGTGAGAAGATTCACCAGATATAGGTGGGAAGCAGAACTGGCGAATCTACTGAAATCCACTGCTGAGGGAAGCCATGGGGGAAACAGGAGATGTCTCTCTCCCTAGCCAGGGATCGAACTTGAGCTAAAGCGGCTGCTGCTAGCTTCCTAGGGCTGCTTTTTAACCTGTTATGACACCAGGGAGGGCCCTATCTTTTTTTTTTT
>NW_004567115.1:47209822-47220986 GCF_000260355.1 Condylura cristata | reverse complement strand
ATTCAAGAACTGGGGGACAGGCCAGAGGTATGGGGGGGGGTGAGAAGATTCACCAGATATAGGTGGGAAGCAGAACTGGCGAATCTACTGAAATCCACTGCTGAGGGAAGCCATGGGGGAAACAGGTGATGTCTCTCTCCCTAGCCAGGGATCAAACTTGAGCTAAAGCGGCTGCTGCTAGCTTCCTAGGGCTGCTTTTTAACCTGTTATGCCACCAGGGAGGGCCCTATCTTTTTTTTTTTTTTAGAGAATTTTTATATTACAGAAAGACATGTTCCTCACATTCAAATGAGTTATACACTATCATGTTATTTTGAGTAATATAACAGCTCTCATATTAATTAGTATTTCCTCATGGTCAGAGAGAAGTACTTAACATGAATATAAGAACTGCACTTAAATACAGAATGTTTATAACATCCACAGTGGAAAGCAGCAGGTGTAATTACGAGATAATAACACCCCTGGGTGTTTGACAGAAAATGCTGCATCTGGCACTGATGTTCTCTTCAGGGGTGTATTAGGTCATGATAACTCCTCCACTCCAAAGGCCTATTACTTAATTTTAAGGGCTTTTAACTCCTAAAACCTAAAACTGGGAAACCAATGCTACCACAAACTAATAGTATTGTCTACTGACACATACTTTTCTTTTTGACATATATTTCCTTCGGCTAGTTATAACCAAACAATCTGAAATTGTTTTGGAACAGTTTGTCACTAGTGAGTAAATGTAAATGTACATGAAATTGTAATTAAAATGTTAGAGAATCAAGAAGAAGTAGCTAAGCAATGACATCATTTATTGTTTATGACTTTATTGTAAGTGTGCATGCATAAACACATAGGCATAAAGCTGGGTGAGTTTCCAGGAATTTGCTACTGCCCTTTAATTGGAAACTGATCAAGAGAGGCGACATCACCAGCACCCTGATACACCTTCTCAGGTCCCCAAGTGTGTCAACTCACAAAGGATCACCACCATCTTAGCTCGGACCCCACATTTACATTTGGCTTTGTTGCTGTTTTTACCTACTTAAATGACATCACATTTTCTGTACGTTCCTCTTGGCTGAAAATTAAGCTCCTGAAATTTGGTCCCTTTTTGGTATACAGTTTTAGTTTCTTCACATTCAGCACTGCATAGGGCCCCTCGTGTGAGAGGACCGTGATGCTCTCCCGGTGTGTTTTGAGTCCTGGCCCTTAAGTCATTGCTGGTATGAATAGCTTTGTACGTGGTTCTTCATGAACAGATGTATGTATTTATTTTCTGCATTTGCCCATGTGAGGATTGCTAGAAAACAGAGCACACATATATTTTAACTACAGATGTTGCCAAATCATTTTTCAAAATTTGTTTTATATATTTGCACTCCCCTCTGCAGTATAAATAAGTTCTGTTATCTCTACATACTATCCAAAGATAAATTAGTGTACATTTTTTGTTTCCTTATATGCAACTTAGAAAATATCACATTGTACAATCTAGAGTTATCATACACAAATGTGGCATCTGCAGTCTTTGCATCCATGCGTGGATTTATTCCTGGATATTCCACCCTGTTCCTATTGTCCATATCTCCAATAATCTGAAAATATTGACAACTGATGTACCCTTTACAATCCTTACTTTGTGGCAAATGCTTTCCATATTTTTTTTATAGGTTTCTCCTTAATTATTTTTTTGGTTTATGAGTTCTTCCTCCAGTATGAAGGCAAGGCATCACACATCATAGTTTATGGCTATCTTCATCAGAACTATAGATTTCACCATGACAGAGGACAAGAGAGTTTACTTAGACAGGCACGGAGACTGTTAAGTGAAGACTGTTAAGCGACACTGCATCACTGCCATGTAAACACAATATTTTTTCTGATTGTTCTTAGCAATTTGTGATAAAAAAGACAGAAAAAAATCAATGTGTGCTCACAGATGTAGAGCTGACTTAGGATGACTCAGCAAAGACATTACATTTCAAAAAGCTTACTCTGAATCATGATTCAGTTTGGTAAAGTGCTATTCTTGATTTAATTTGATTTAATTTGCTTTTGAACAGACCAAGTATGGCTATTAATATAATTGTGTTAGAAAACACCATCTCTACATATATAGACACTTGATGATTTCAATAATTAATGTACTCCCTCAGGGCTTTACTTAAACTTTAACATTTTGCATTTTTAGATGAAGTTACTAACAACTGTACTTGACTTTTCCTACATTGAAAATCTATCGTTCACAGTTTACTGAGTCTAAAAGAAGATTCTAAAGGAAAACACCTATTTTTAATTTACTTTCAGAAAAGGAGAAAGAACCAGTTCAAGGGTGAGGCACATTTATAAAATATGAAATATACTTGAGACAAAATTCTATGTCACTTGACGCCTACGTGTCTGCTGTCATGTGACGATGGATCAGCTTCATTTCTCAGGTTATGTCTAAGAACCTGTAGAATCTTTTTCGTGTACAGTGAGCATACAAAGAATTCTGTATTTGTATAGAAGAAGATTTATTGGCATCATGGCAGGGTCCTTTAGCTTTTTGATTCTGTTGTGTATAATGTTACTCTTTACATCCACTCGGGGCCTCTCTGGTGGCTCAAGGGGTTACCTCTCTTAGCTATGAAGCTATCAGCAGCCACTGCAGCATGAGTTTGATCCCTGACCAGGGAGGAGACCCATATGGTGCAGCAGACCTCTCCTGTCTTGCCTATTGCTCCTCTTAGCAGTGTGCTTCATCAATCCACCTATTCTGCTCTTCACTCTGTCCCTGGGGAATCTTCTCAGCCTGTACCCTAACCTCTGGCCTGCACCCCAGTTCTTTATTGAGCCTGGTCCACTTCAACCCTTTCAGCATCTAGTTTTGTCATTTCCTTTTCAGCTCCATCAAACTTACTACACAGCTTATTTTAAAAGGTTTTGCAGAATTAAGAAAAAAAAATAGTAAAGAAAGTAAGTATACAAACAACATATTTAGAAACCCAAACTTCTACAACATATCTGTTTCAATGCTGATGAATACTGATTGAACTGACTTCATTGTGTGCTGATAACTCTCAGTTATATATTACTTAAAATTCAACCAATGAATTTTTTGACTATAGGTTAATAATTATTTTTTTTGCAACAGTGATGTTAACTGACATATATTTCCTCACATGCAATTTTCATACTGATATGAATGTCACTTTTCAAATTAATGCTGGCATGAAAAAATTTGGCTAGAAGCTTCTCTTCTGCAATGAAATAAAAATGCTTAAGTTTGTCAAGTAAGAAAGAAAAAAATTAACTTAAAAAAATCTAGTGAAAGGGAATGTAGGCAGCAGTGCCGGAAGAAAGCTGTTAGGCAAGAATACACAAGTTCTGTGTTTCTGGAAGTTCTTGGGAATTTCCTTGCCTTTCACATAACAGATTGACAACAAGGCTCCTATTAAAATGTCCTGTTCAGGGGTCTCCCTGCTGGTGCAAGTGGTTAAAGGGAACATTAGCAAGAGAGCCACAGCCACTGCCGCACAAGTTTGACCTCCCTCCCCCAGGGAGACCCATATGGTGCAGCAGACCTCTCTGAGCTAGCCCACTGCTCCCCTCAGCAGTGTTTTTCAATGGATCCACCTGTTCTGCTCCCCACTTTGTCTCTGATGAATACTCTCACCATCCCACACCTCTGGCCTGTTCCCCAATTCTCATATGCATAAATAAAGAAATCTTAAAAAAATAAAATAAAATTTCCTGTTTTATTCAAATCCATACCATCTATCAATGGACATAACTAACTGTAAAGGGCTATGAATTGACAACATAATTTATTCATTAAAATAAAGAATCAATTTTTATTAAAGAAATACAAAATCAATTTGTTTTCTATTGTGAGACACATATCGAGATGATTTGTTTTTCTAAATAATTATATAATTATACTATGTATCCCTATCAAGTACCTTGTATTTTTTCTAAAAATCTAATTTCCTTTCCCCTACTTCTCCTTGAATAGTTATTTTAAGAACCTAGTAATTTTCTACAGAATATTTTAAAAATGAACTTGAATCTATGTCTTCTTTTACAAAAAATATAACAAAGGTTGATGATTTTAGTAATTAATTTTATAGAATTTATTACTACTATAATTATCAGTATTAATTTTCAAAAAAGCAAGTTTCATGGGAAATAATTTAGAAATTTTTTCAAATATCTTATTTTTAGTATGAATCTTGAGGTTGGAAAGCTCTGTAT
Organism: Condylura cristata; assembly: GCF_000260355.1. Taxonomy (NCBI): domain Eukaryota; kingdom Metazoa; phylum Chordata; class Mammalia; order Eulipotyphla; family Talpidae; genus Condylura; species Condylura cristata. The sequence goes on along the minus strand of NW_004567115.1, from coordinate 47,216,756 downwards.
AGCTATTAAGGAAATAATTTATATACCCAGGGAACAGAACTAATTTAATATTTTAAGAAATCTTTAATGAAAAAAAAAAATTAAGGGCCCTCCCTTGTGGCGCAGCGTGTTAAAAGCACAACACAAAGAAGCTTAAACCACTTCCTCATGAGTTCGATTCCCGCCTGCCCTGGAGGAGATCCACATGGCGAGGCAGACCTCTCCTGACCCACGTGCTGGTCCCCTCAGCAGTGTACCTCGTCGATCTGCCTGTTCTGTACCCCACTCTGCCTCTGGTGAATCCTCTCACCCTCTGCATCTCTGACCTGTACCCCAGTTCTATACGAATAAATAAATAAATCTTTAAAAAAAAAATTAAGTGTCTTTTCTCGTTCGTTCCTTTAATCGCTTCATACGGTCAAGATGTTTTTAAAAATGCTTAGAATATTGGACCCTCCCTGGGGCGCAGCGGGTTAGAGCGCAGCACTAAGAAGCTAAAGCCACTTCCACATGAGTTCGATTCCCACCTGCAGAACAGATTTATTTATTTATTCATACAGAACTGGGGTACAGACCAGAGATGTGAAGGGTGAGAGGATTCACCAGAGACAGAGTGTGGGGGAGCAGAGCAGGCAGATCTATGAAGTACACTGCTGAGGGGAGCAGCGGGCGGGTCAGGAGAGGTCTGCCGCGCCATGTGGTCACCTCCGGGGCAGGCGGGAATCGAACTCATGCGGGAGTGGCTTAAGCTTCTTAAAGCTGCGCCACCAGGGAGGACCCTAGAAAAGTATGTTTAATGTCAGAAAAGACATGCCTGACTATTGGGTAATGTCCTATTATCCAATAATCTTCTGAACATCATTTAATGATTCAGATTAGCGACCTGTATTTCTTTGTGATTAATATGTTCAAAACTTTAAAACAAACCACAAAATACATAAATATAAATTAATTGTATTATTACCACAAAAGTAATGTTGTTTTTTAAAAATAAAATATAGAAGATAGGGCCCTCCCTGGTGGCACAAGTGGTTTAGTGGCAGCCGCTTCAGTGTGAGTTCCCTCCCAGGCCCAGGAGGTGATCCACAGGGCGCGGCAGACCTCTCCTGTCTCCCCTCAGCAGTGTACTTCGTAGATCTGCCTGTTCTGTTCCCCACTCTGTCTCTGGTGAAGCCTCTCACTGCCCCTGCAACCTCTGGCCTGTACCCCAGTTCTGTATGCATAAATAAATAAAACTTATTTATTTATTTATTTTATTTACTTTAAAAAAATAAAGTATAGAAGATCATGAATTCAATACTAGGTTTTTGCTGTTTTGTTTTACTAGTCAAAGCAATACTTTTGTTTTTGAGTTCAAAATCATATTTTAATTGCGATTTTGGTAGTCAATGTGATAGTTATCTTTAACATCAGCAAATTTCCTTTGAAGTAAGGAATCTGCTTTTTATCAAATTAAACATTAGTTAAGGAAACAATCAATGTATTGGAATGTCTGCAAATCCAAACCTGAAAACAAATTCTATTTATTTAAAAACTTTTCTCAACTCATGTCTGATGAAAAATTGTTTAAGTAAGATCTCCTCAATATAATACCAAAAATGATGCCTATGGTGGTGGAAATATTACTGGACATTCTTCATGCAGCGATTGATGTTATCAATTCCCTGCACTGATTTAAATATTAGTAAATGGTATATCTAATCTTTATTTTCACATAAGTTCATAAAAACTTAAATGGCAAATTACTAGATATTACTGTTATTTCTTTGCCGTCAATGAGATTAGTGTACTAAATGCCTTAAGTAATCACAGTTTAATCTATAAAAATCCTTTTAACTAAAGGTTTCTATTGCAAATTAGAATTTCAATAAAATAAGTTTTCATACAATATATTGCAGAAGTAAGCTCTGTCGTTATATCGCAATGTATCGTTGAATGGGGTCAGTTAGATTATCCAACTGTTTAATGTGGTCTTCTAGATTATCCAATGTTTTCTTTATTTTAGAATAGCAAAGATAAAAGGTAAATTTCTGAATTTTCCAAAATCAGAAATAGCCAAAAATATATCTATGAATATCCATTTGAGAAACAAAATTTGATAAATATTTACTTGCTAAGCAGAAGTGTAGCTTAAAGTGTTTGAATGTGACTCATCACTCTAGAATCAGACAGGCTAGGAAGGAAACTAAAATCTAATGACTCATAACACTAAATGAGAAGCCATAAGCCAGGGAAATTCTCAGGTATGTCAAGGATGGAAATAATAAAAGTTATGCAATAAAACGAAGATTGTAAATACAAATGGAAAAAATAAGGGGGAAATGATTGTCCTGCAATGCCATGAATAAAAGCTACTATGAAAATCATTTGTAATAGGGAATGTTAAAATAATTTTCTTAATTAAACAATCTACTTACATAAAAAACACATTTTTATTTTATTCAATTTCCTAATTCATCTTGTTTCACTTTTAATATACAACCTGTTAGTAAGTTATTATTTTAATAAAACACTAGTTTTTAAGTAGTCATGATTAGTTTATAGTGTCTAATATAAAGTATGTATATGTGAACTTTTGTTACTTTTTAATGTTTTAAATATGTATTTAATTATGCATAAAAAAATGAGGTATAGGTCAGAAGCTCAGGGGGAGGGTAGGTGAGAGGAATTACCAGAGACTTAGCGAGGAGCAGGACAGGCGGATCTCCTGAAATCCACTGCTGAGGGGATCAGGGGCGAGACAGGAGAGGCCTATGTTACCATGTGGGTCAGTTCCCTGGTCAGAAATCAAGCTTATGCTGCACAGGCTGGCAATAGCTGGATAACACTGTCTTTAACCCCTGCACCACCAGGGAGGCCCCTGTTATTTTATTTTTTTAATTTCTTCTGTTTATATATCAATGTTACCTTTGTAAGACCCTGCTTTAGCAGATTTTCACAGGTTAAATAATTTAGTAAGCAATCCAAACAGATTATATTTAGAAGTTTCATTATCATATCCTTTAAATAAATATAATTTATAAAAAAATGTTGGTTTAAACAGAAATATTACCCATAAGAATATGACACTATAAGATTCCATGAGGCTTAGGGAGGGGCCCAGTGAATCAGTAGTTAGACAATTTCAAACACTAATTACCACAGTTCCAACTATTTGCAAATTATGACCTTTTCAATATTAGCAGCTTTCATAGCTTTGACTCTCATTTTGTTGCTAAACACTGGTCCCATAGAATTAATTGGTATTCTAGATGAAGATTTATTTTTTTCTGGAGTTAGAGTGTATCATTGTGGGTATGATCACTTGATCAAGGAACAGTGTGATGTCATCAAGGGTTTCTTATGGGGATTTGACCTTGCCCATCCTTGGAAGCTACCAAAGAGCCTCTGGAAGCTGAACAACGTTTGTGTCCAGCAATGGTCTAGAGTCACCATTTGTCATTAGGACCTACACACTGTAAAACATCTGGACAAGAAGTCAGGAGTAGCCACATACACTGGAACACAAGAGGACAACTTTGGAGGTGACCCATGACCTGGATCAGCAGAGTAAGCAATCCAAACAGATTATATTTACACTTCACTATAGGATGGTGAGGTTGATGGTCCAGGACTCAGAAAGTGAGGGAAACATTCAGTAGGCGAGGAAGTATCTGAGGACTGAAGCACCCACACTCCCTCCATCCCGACAGAGTACGCAACCTGTACAAAGTATGGCAGCTCGTGGGTCTTTCTCCAGTTTTCAAAACATAAAGGTGTCATTTAATGTCTTCTTTACCATCTCATGTGCATTTATCCATGGCAACTCTACCCCAAAACCCAATATGGAAATGAGTTGTGGGAAATGCACTAGCATTTTACTTAGGCGGCACAGAGGAAAACCACCACAGAGAAAAGAAAATATTGTTCTCAAAGACTGTTTTGGGTTAAAAAAAAAAAAAAAAAAAAAGTTTGTGGCCCTCTAGTGGTGAAACAGGTTAGGACGCAGCACTGCAAGCAAGCCACAGTCACTTCAGTGTGAGTTCTACCTCAGCCCCAGAGGTGACCCACATGGCGCAGCAGACCTATCCTGTCTTGCCCAACACAAGACAGCGTATTTTGTTGATCTGCCTCTTCTGCTCCCCACTCTGGTGAATCCTCTCACCTCTGGCCTCTCTGGTGCACCTCTGGCCTATACCCCTATCTGTATGCATAAATATTTTTTTTAAAAAAGTTTGCCATATCCACATTAGCAAAAAATAAAAGATTGTACAATTGAAGCTGCAATAAAATGACAGTTAATTGAATAAATGACAAAATACTCTCATCAAAGAATTTATAAGATGTGGTTGGATGGGGAGTATTTCTTGTGTCCCAGTTAAGCATCTTTAAGTGAATAATGTAGAAAAAGTAGGAAATGAAATGAGATAATTCACACTTTATAAAATAAGTTACACAAGCCTTTAGTTCAAAATTTAGTTCATAAATCAAATTTATGTAAGGATATTTTCTTAAGATATACTAGTATACCAAATGTAGCATTATATGACCGGTGGCTTTCTAAAATTGTTAAATCATTCCTTTGTTCTCATAATTTGCTGTTAGTCTCTGTTTCTGTGGTTGTATAAGCATCCTTTCTAGGAAACAGGTCTGTTGTCTAAAGAAAAAGCTCTCTCTTGATTTCTACTCTTGACTCAGAACTTGTATGATGTTGAACTTCTTGTCTACAGCAACTCTTCAATGCTGTAACTTCATCCTAAAGCCTTGACTTCATTACAACCTTATAGGTATCACCTACTAGTAATAATCGTGGTTCTGTGTCCAGCACAGCTGATGGTACTTGAGTGAAGATGAGTCTTTGCAAGGAACTTAATTGGAGGATATGTGCAGGTGGTGTAAACGTGATATTTCTGTCTAGATCGTCACCCCCTGAGTCTTGATATCCCTCACTTAGTCTGTTGGGCCTTATTCACACACATTCTAGCATCTCCGGCATTCAATACAAGCTATTCTGCAACTCTAACTTTTAGCCATAATGCCTCCCTACTAATGCATTTTCTCTTCTCTGACTTACATTGTGTCTTCACCAACTAACAGCCTCCCATGTCCCAAATTCCTCCAATTATGTTGTTCTTTGAACTCTTTTTTTTTTTTTTTCATAGCAGTGTTCATACTTTCAAATTCTTCCGGTGCTATGAACTGACACTGTCACTTTCCGGAAGGCAAAGAGGGGTGGTGAGTATGGATATTAATATGAAGAAGACACAAGTGCTCCTGTGAGCATCACAGAGTCTCCAGATGATGAAATTATTTGCCATTTCCCAGTGGAATTTGATCACTTCTCCTAGCCAAGGGCTTCAGGAGAATTTGATGGAATTTTCAAATTCCTCCACCAAAATCCCTGCTCTCCACCACTGTTCTTGTCTTTACCAAGGCTGTAGATTTGGCCAGAAGTCACTGCATAGCATCTGAGCTCCCTGCCACATTCTGGGCCACTTCAGCACAGATTCATAACAGTCTTCTGTTGTGGGATATAGTGGTCTTAAAAGCTGCTTACAAGTTTTGTGAATTTTAGGGTCTATATCGTTGGAAATTAAGTTACTGGAGATGTTATTTTCTTTTCACTTGTCTAAGGCCTACAATATCATTAAAAATAGTCACCCACAGCACAATACTTCTAATACCATAACTTTTAAATCAACCTAGACAGTGCCAAGACTTTTGTCTATCACCCAAGCAGGTTCAAAAAGGTAAAAGCTTTAATAAAGGGTTATTTATGGCATGCCGCAGGTGACCCACTTAAAAAAAGGAAAGGGGTTCAGGTTGCCTCCGGATAGACAAAAAATCCAATCTAAAAGCCTGTTGTGAGGTATTTACTTTCAGGACCATTCCCAATACTGTCTTACTCTGTGTTTCCTAGAAAATAGAGCAAGGAAAGAAAAGCATGTTTCTTATTACAATCCCAGGTCAACAAATTCAGGAGAAAGGAGAGGAAAGGGAATTCAATGAGACACCTCTGAATTGGTCATGGTCTCTCCAAACATGGCTAGCTCTTTAAATAAATAAAGGAATCTATGGAAACATTGCATCTTATATTCAATTAGCAGTACATACATTGTTTAGTCTTTTGTTTTGCTATGGATCCATGCAAGAAAATAGTGCTACTACTGAATATGTACTTTTAATTAAAATATAATTGGTATACATTATGCCAGTCTTAGGTGTACAGCATATTGACTCAACATGTATTTGTGTTGAGAAATAATCACGATAATGTGTCTATTTATAATCTTAGCATTTTTCAGTCTTGTGGTACAATGCTATTGACTTCAGTTCTGTGCTGTATATCATAAAACTGTGACTTTACTTATTTATAACTGAAATGTGTGCCTCTTGATGCTTTTCAATCATTAAATCCTCCCTCTAACCCCAACCAATCTGTTCTCTGTATCAGTGAGCATTTCTTTAATTAGACATAAATGTAAGCAAAACTTTACATTTACTTGCTTTGTGCATTTAATACTACAAATATTTGTTTCACTTAGCGATGATCTCTTTATAGGTTCCATATTTTACAAATTAATTTATTATTTCTAGAAAACTAAGGAACTTAATTCAATGCCTTTAATAGATTACAAATGAGTTTTATTTAAATATATGTATATATAATGTATGTACATATAACATATGCGTATAGATTAGTCTTTATGATGTCTCTTCCAAAGTTAGGTCTTATACCAGATTGTCAAATAGCATCTTTAAATTTGCTTAGTTGGGCCCTCCCTGGTGGCGCAGCGGGTTAAAGCACAGCACTAAGAAGCTTAAGCCACTTCCTCATGAGTCGGATCCCCACCTGCCCTGGAGGAGATCCACAAAGCGCTGCAAACCTCTCCTGACCCGCCCACTGCTCCCCTCAGCAGTGTACTTCCTCGATCTGCCTGTTCTGCTCCCCACTCTGTCTCTGGTAAATCCTCTC
>NW_004567115.1:47206530-47209307 GCF_000260355.1 Condylura cristata | reverse complement strand
ACATATATTTTGGCTCAAGTAGAAAGTGTAAGTAAATACTTATAATTGGTTCACTGCATGCTTTTATAAGGAACGTTTTGGGAAATATATTTTGTATTATTTTCAGTTGTTAGTAGCAGCATGAGGTCAGTGCACTTATAGTTGGTAATTAGATAGCAAGTTCAAAAATATATTAGCCAAATATCACATTTTCCACTTTAATTAAATGACCCCTGCAGACACACGGCAGGTATAAATACCAAAATTAAGTTAAATTGTCCAATATATGCAATTTGCCATTATCTTAGTTTTAATCCAGTGTGGTAAGAGATAACTTGGTCTACAATAGTATATTTATACATATATGAATATGAATCCAAACAATACAAGTTGCTAAAACACATGTTGTTGAGGTTTCAACTCAAATCTCTCCTTTTGACAATGTTCCCAAAAGATTAGCACCAGAATCATTTGTATCAACATCACATGAGAGAGTTTGTTGTAATTTCAAACATCTTGATCCTATCACAGATTTGAATCATTATCTCCAGAACAGGACATAGAATTCAAGTATTCATATTTTAAACAAAATCCTAGGTAACAATTGAACAGGCAATACACTGTCAATTTAATATCAGGTAATTTATCGCCGATATTGTCTGTCTCACCTAGAGGAGTTAAGATCATCATTAAAGTAGCCAGGTAGAGACATAAATCGGAAAATATGAAACTGATAGTATTTCACTTACAGAGGAAGACCAGCGATTTCTGGCTTTGTTTTTTTCTTTTAACATTTACACTGTAATAGTGTAAATAAGTGCTATTAGTGTAAGAAGGGTGCTGTTTGGTGAATTCAGGCCATAAGAAGAGCTAGATTTAGGAAAATCAAAATAGAACTACTCTGAAGAGATTTACTGCTCTACTCAGCCTATTTCTTATCATGGAAATAACAGTTGGAATGAGATCTGCTTCACAGAGTGTTAGAGAGGCAAGAGAATGACTGTAGAGTACCTGATACACAGAATATATACATAAAATCTTGCCTAGCTCATATGTGTGCTATAATATGTACATGTATGTGGGCTAACATGTATGTGTATGTGCATATGACTATTGTGCAAATTAATTGCAGTAGAATTGAAATAATAGTGACTAAAACACTTTCTTGGAGGAACAGAAGAGTACCATTTATTTCTTTTAAAGCTGTATGATTTAGCAATAAACATTTTCTACTACTGTCATTATGCATTAACTTCAATTATCTTAAATTTCAGAGAGTGTTGTCAGATCAAAGCCTCAGAAGTCAGGGAATAAAGTGACTAAGACAGATAATTCTAGGCTTCAGAATAACAGAAAAGGAAGGGTTAAGGTTGTCAGCTGTATACTCAGGGCCAGGTGACTGGGATATACTGAGATTCCCAGAGCTGACTGATTTTTAACTCCTCAAGGGCTGGTTTACTCAAGAAAGTTAATGTCTCTAACTGAGCCACTATTGATTTACACAGAGGTCAAAATCATTAACAAAGCTTCTACTTCAGTTCTGGAAACCAGATTCCAACCACCCCTGAAATGTAAGCAAGATGGCTCAGTCCCACTGACTACCTTCCTGACCCCAAATCCACGCTTTTTCTCTTCACTCAGATGTTTTTCATGGACATAGATTGCACACTATCTAAATTTATTTACAATAAACTCTACAAAAAGTGTAGGGAGCTACCACAGCAGTGAAGATGTGCTGAACCAAGAGGAGAAAAGAAACCCGGAGAAGTTAACTCATTATTGGGTTCAGCTGTGCTACTTTTTCATTCCAAATGTAGAAAGGCTGTGATTCAGAATCTGAAAAACTAAATAGCAGATATTCAGATCTCTTTACTTCTCACACTTCACAATCTGTGGAAAATAACTGCTCAAAAACCCGATAGTCGGCCCTCCCTGGTGGCGCAGCGGGTTAAAGCACAGCACTGAGAAGCTAAAGCCACTTCTGCTTGAGTTCGATTCCCGCCTTCCCCGGAGGTGACCACATGGCGCGGTAGACCTCTCCTGACCCACCCACTGCTCCCCTCAGCAGTGTATTTCGTTGATCTGCCTGTTCTGCTCCCCACTCTGTCTCTGGTAAATCCTCTCACCCTCCGCATCTCTGGCCTGTACCCAGTTCTGTATGAATAAATAAATCTTTAATTTTTTTTTTTTTTGCTTAGTTGCAGAAATCTACATCAGATTATCATATTTCAAGTCTATGTACCACAACTTGCCAAACAGTAATTCCATACAAGTATCTTCATTGGATGGTTCAAATGAAGTTGGCATATATGTAAGTCCTTTCTAATTCAGAATCCTCCAACACTCAGGATCTGAATGTGGATTCTCAAAGAAAGGCATTCTGCAAATTTTTTTGTTTAATAGCTAATCATTCTAGACTGAGAGTAGATGGGATGACACATTTAATAGAAACATTCCTCACGTCCCAATGAACTTTTCAAACTAGTATGGAAAACTGTTATTTTTTATATTCATTGTTTTCCTGACTTATTTTTATTTCAAGCTATTAATTTACTTGACATTATTTAAGGAGAATTAGAAAAGCTTCTCTGAAAAAGTACTTTGGTAAAGTTTTACTGTTAATATAGAAATTTAATAATCTTAATTTTTCTAAGTTTTAACATATATTTTGGCTCAAGTAGAAAGTGTAAGTAAATACTTATAATTGGTTCACTGCATGCTTTTATAAGGAACGTTTTGGGAAATATATTTTGTATTATTTTCAGTTGTTAGTAGCAGCATGAGGTCAGTGCACTTAT
>NW_004567115.1:47203661-47206430 GCF_000260355.1 Condylura cristata | reverse complement strand
TTTTTTCTTTCTTTTTTTCTTTTTTTAGCTGGAGGGTATATTTGGATTACTTACTTGACAATAAACAGAAGTTTCAAAATTAATCTTTTCCCTTTTAACTTCTATGAAGAAGTAATTTTTTATGCAATCCATGATGTTTTCTTGTTAAGCTGCTAATTATAATCAGTACTATAGCACATCTACATTTTCAAAGTTGATAGTGAATTATCCTTAGTTCCTACTGTAAGTGAAGTTTATATTTTAGTGCAATAAAGATATAGGTTTTATCTTCTTCTTGGGCATTACCAAGCTTATGGTAATTCTTCCTAAAATAGGATTAAATGCACATTTCTCCAAATTCATATGATTTTCATCCCTTGCACCAACAATGCTTTCACAAAAATACAAATGCTAAGTGTCTGATTAACAGTTGGTAATAAATTGGAATAAAAAAATAAATGCACACTATCACTTGAGGGAGTGGGAAAAATTTCCTAATAAAAATATCCTATTTTCATTTAATAGGAAATATTTTTTAAAAGCAGGTGCATTATAACATTAGACTAATGACTGAACAAATTAAAACAGCACAGTTTCTTGCGATGAGACAGCTTATCAAATCATGAGCAGTGTTAATGTAGTGCTTCAAACTTGTGTGGATGAAGGTACAATTTGAAAAAGGGAGTTTGGCAATAGCAACATTTTTCTTTAATGGAAAATGCTATTTTACAGATAAATTCTATGCATGCAAAATAGATGTACTTGCCTATTTTACACTATTTTTATATAGCCCAAAATTCTCCCCTGTCCAATAGCAGAACATTCATTTTTGATAGGGTTTGGTAAGTTAGTGAGAAGGTCTGGGAATGCTATTTTTTAAAATAAAATAAAATATTTTAAAATAAAAATATGGCCAAATGTCCCCCCGACACACAGCACAACCTACCGATCACATCAAATAGGACCTTTCTAGTTTCACAAAGGGTCACCTGTGAGTTAGACTGGAATTAACATTTACCTTGCAATGTGGTAAAATGATAGCAGTAAGGGATGACATTTGCAAGTCTTCAAAGAATTATGCTCTATCCCTTGCTCAAGATCAATCTAGATTAAGAGACAGACACAGGAGTCACACAGCCAAGATTAACCCTTCTTTTACCTATGGCTTCTGTCTAGACGTGTCCACTTACTTCAGCACATCATTCTGGAATTTAGTAACATGCTCCTCCTGGTGATAGCCAGCAGGAAGACAGTTGTTGCCCTGCCGGACAGAGGTGTCGGGATGAGAGAAAGATTACTCAAAGCCCAAGCAGTGAGAGGCCAAGAGGGGCTTACATCTCCACAGCAGAGCGCCAAACTATGGGCAGCCTCATGCTTATTTAGAACAAAGTTCAGAGAAGGTCGGCAAGTATGTGGAGGGATTACACACTTGGGGGTGCATTATCAGGGCTGCATGCTCATCTTGCATAAACTGGGGTGGAGCAACCGGGAGTATATTTGGGGGGGGGCGCCAGACTTCCCGTCAATCAAAGCATACTCTTGCTAGTCCTTATTTTTTCTATTAAGATTTTGTTTATTTATGCATACAAGAGCTGGGGGTAGCCAGGGGTGCGAAAGAATTCACCAGACAGAGGGGAGAGCCGAACAGGCAGATCTAGTGAAATCCACTGCTTACGGTAGCAGCAGGGATACAGGAGAGGTCTGCTGTACCGTGTGGGTCAGCGTCCTGGCCAGGGATCAAACTCATGCAGTAGTAGCTGCAGATAGCTTCATAGTTCTGCACTTTAACCTGTTGCACCATCAGGGAGGCGCTCTAGTTCCTAGTCTTAACTCTCTGCCAAGCTTTACAAGTAAGGTATTCTAGCTAACCTTACAAATCTGGCTTTGTCTGCCTGCTGTCCACAGCAGACACTGGCTTCCTAGTGTGTTACTTGTACCAGGTCTCTAGCCCTTGTGCAAGGCTCCATTGCTGAAGCTACACATTAGCTTGACCAGCAGGGACCCAAGACAACAGCTCTACTAACAAGGAGGGCTGGGGGTTCCACAGATGGTGACCAACAGCAGCTCCAGACCACAAGGCCTGTCTGCACAATCTCCCAAGCTGCGCTGACTGCAGGTAGAAGATCCCATAACCCGAGAGCATGGGGCTTCGTCAGACCTTCACTGCTATGAACTCACCAAGCAGGTAGCCGCGGCTTCAGCTGGAGGACCGGTTAGGGCCCCAGCACTAGGATACCACCTCAACATCACTGTCACTGCTCTGTTTTTATAATGGCTGGCAATAATGAACTATATGAAGGATTTTACACTGTTCTTGCACACAAGACAGTGTATAACTAGATAGAGTCGCTCCCCACCAAAATCATTCTCTCCCCACTAAATCCTGCTGCATTTAAGTTCACTCCCAACACCAATTACCTAAAAAACTGAAATCAGTTTTCTCTTCCAAACCGTTTCAATCAATTCCTTCTTCAAACATTTTTAATTAAGCCAGAACATGCCGGTGACTACTTCCTAGTTTCTTTTCCCTCTGCGCTATGTACATGTGTTGTTTTCCTTTGTTCCCTCGCTTGCCCTCACGCCTGTTTAGCTCGCACTCCCAAAGGATACGGAATCATTCCCTTTAAGGTTCTCCCTGATGGTGCTGCATGCAAGAGCGACTATTCAGTGTAGTTTCATGCTAATGAAGAACTGTCTCCTACTTGATTTTCTGAAACACATACATCATTAGGAAAAAGAAAAAAAAAAAGGCGTTTCTCATCACTGATATACCTCAGAGATTATGTAAGC
>NW_004567115.1:47183458-47203191 GCF_000260355.1 Condylura cristata | reverse complement strand
AGGCCTGCTCTTTGTAAAGCAGCGTAGTTTCATATGCGGCCGTGAGTGGGTGCTCGTATATATTCAAACCAATGTTGATAAGCTTTTGACTGTGTACGGAGTTGTTATTAAACTCTAACATGGCTCAGCAAAAATATCTATTGAAATTTCAGAAAAATAGATTTAAAATGCCCTGTAAAGAAGTTATCCTGGGAGAAAATTATAAACAAATCAAATTCTAATAATTTAATGTATTGGGCTTAGAAAGGTAATATTTGCTATAGGTGAGCAGAGAATTTATTATTTTCCAAAGTTGAACTATATTTTTAAGAAATGTAATTACTCTATACATAAGAATTCAGACTGCAACAAAAGGAGGGGAGGAAGAGAAGAAAAACGCACTTATTCTGCACTATAACAAGCTTACCGAGGCTTTAAATGAATATATATTTATAAAATTGCCTCTGACAATTCACACAATCTGATTATGTGGCAGGATGCTCTGACAAAGGATTTGATTACATGGTGCATTGAGCTGTGGCTAGTAAATAATAACCTTCTCTGTTCGTGCTTCTACTTGTTATTGTTGGAAAAGAGGCAGAATACGGAGAATTAGTTTGTCTCATAAACAAATCAATTACTGTCGCAGGACCTAAGATGCCATGACATTTATGTTATACCCCTGAATTTTATGAATGGATAATAATTTTTTTTTCTAAAGCGGATGTTGATTTTGATTAGGTCAACTGGGCTGACGGTAATTGGTCCATGTCATAGATTCCACCATCTGTGCTGAATGATTACAGAAACTTGTGAAGACATTTCATAGGTAGAGTTGTAAGAGACACTCAGCCTGCATTGTATGGCAAGAATTACCTACAACTCTGTATTCAGGTCTTATATAAGTTTTAAGTGATGATTTAAATATTAGGGTGACTGTGAGTGTAACAGAATTTAACAGAAATGTCTGTTAGTTGTGTGCTTAGCATACAAAAAATAAATAAAAGTCATAGCAGATTCCACTGAACTCGGTTATATATTTTATATAATAAAAATAAAAAAATAAAACCTGTGTGGGTATTTGTGTGTATTTCTAAATAATACAAGGAAAAGGAGACTATATTTTTTCCCAAAGAATCATGTTTCTGTTACAAGTGATTAATCTCACAAATGTAATGTATTCATAATAAGAAAGTTGGAATTTGTCAATGTGAATGATGCCTGCAAAATCAAGATGGTATGCATTTTTGAGAGCTCAAGTAATGTTTACATTTAATTTGTTTTATGTAATTTATTTTTGACTAAATTTTTCAGGTGTTATTTCATAGATAATTTTACTTATCTATGTCACTGTGTCTTACACATAGAAAGCATTCAATAAACATTCTTTGATTTTAACTATGAAAAATCTAAATAAAGTCACAGATAAATCTAATAATGGATGTGACTTTGAGTGTGGTTGTTACTGCCCTCTAGTAGATGGTGAACACCTTTAAATAGGCTACTGACCGACGGCCTCATTCCTGATTATCCTCTGTAACTCAGGGCCAGTATAAACTACATTTCCCAGACTACCTTGCAACTAGGCCGCCTGATGGCTGACTGAATCTAGGTTCACCTTCTCTGGGACACACCAAGTATTCTGGCACTCATTAGCTGTTTTCCTAGTTGAAGCCAACCTATTTCACGTCCAAGGCCAGGACTTATGAAAGTTGTTTTTTTTTTTTTTTTTTTTTTTTAAAGATTTATTTATTTGTACATACAGAACTGGGGTACAGGCCAGAGGCCAGAGGCTCAGAGGCAGTGAGAGGCTTCACCAGAGACAGAGTGGGAAGCAGAACAGGCAGATCGACGAAGTACACTGCTGAGGGGAGCAGCGGGCGGGTCAGGAGAGGTCTGCCACGCCATGTGGTCTCCTCCGGGGCAGGCGGGATTTGAACTCATGCGGAAGTGGCTTTAGCTTCTCAGTGCAGTGCTTTAACCCGCTGTGCCACCAGGGAGGGCCTGAAAGTTGTTTTTTATCCCCAGTGTGAATAAAGTGATTTAGTCAGGTATCCAGCAGGTGATACCTGTTCTTGAGATGGTCAAGTTCAATGTGGTGTTTTAGTCAGGTAGCCAGCAGGTGATACCTGTTCTTGAGATGGTCAAGTTCAATGTGGTGTTTTAGTCAGGTAGCCAGCATGTGATACCTGTTCTTGAGATGGTCAAGTTCAATGTGGTGTTCAGAAAGGCATTCATCCAGGCTGGAAACTGTGCTTACAGATTTTTGTCAACAATTTTGAGAGTACTGACATTTCTGTGTTTAATCAGCTAACAGTGAAATATCTAGTATTTCTATTACTGCACCAAACTTCACCTGCTGCAGAAATTAAGTTTTCTGATAAAACATATGTGCCGTCTCATACTTTAATTTTGTTGTATCTGTTACTTAAACTGAGAAGACTGGAATTCTGAAATAATTATTAAACATTAGACTCTGTAACAATGCTTCCCAAGGGAAATGGTTACAAATATAAATATTCAAGCAATAGAATATCACAGCTCTTAAAAATAAGACTATAGAGGCCCTCCCTGGTGGCGCAGCGGGTTAAAGCACTGCACTGAGAAGCTAAAGCCATTTCCGCATGAGTTCGATTCTCGCATGAGTTCGATTCCCCCCTGCCCTGGAGGTGACCACATGGCAGACCTCTCCTGACTCGCCCGCTGCTCCCCTCAGCAGTATACATCGTAGAACTGCCTGCTCTGCTCCCCACTGTCTCTGGTGAAGCCTCTCGCAGCCCCTAAGCCTCTGGCCTGTACCCCAGCTCTGTATGCACAAATAAATAAATCTTTAAAAAAATAATAAATAGAATATAGAAGGATTAACAATTAAAAATTAGCTGATGATATGAATACAATGCAATACAAATTAATATTACAGAAAATAAATTTCACAAATATTTTCACTTTCTAACACTTGTGAATAAAATTATAGGTGATTTGTACTTCTATGTCCATATACTTTCAAAATAAACAATAAGGTAATATGAAAATCAGTTGAATTCTTGACATTATAATTCAGTTAGGTTTTTGGTAAGAATTTCTTTGTTTATTTTAATAATAAATAGTCAAGTTAACATTCCTGGCAAAATTTCTTTGCTTCACTTTTTACTTGGTATATCAAATCAAAACATGCAATCAAAATCTTTTTTTAAAATTTTGCACACATTACTTGACAGACTTAGAAGCACTAGCTTTGCTTACATATCATTTTATGTTAAACCATACCTCAAAAAGAACATGAAATATTTATTTAAATTTACATGTAAAGAAACCTAAACTAGTTGTAAATAAACTGAGTACCAGAATTTGTTTCTAAGACTAGATTTGAGCTAAGACTTCATGTTGGTGGCAAGACACGTTTCCAGATGTATAAATAAGGAAAAAATGTTTGTGCTTATTAATAAATACAAGTGCTTCATAGTAGTTATCTAAGTTTTATATTGATCCTATATACTTTGTCTTTGGAAATATTATTCTAACTTACAATAAAAGATATATTTTTAGAAAATTACTGGATGATTTCACTCATAGCGGGAATATAAAACCAGAATCGGATCAAAAATGGGGGGCGGAAGTACACCAGACTATAGTGATGGCATATGGCTGATTTGGTGATGGGAAGCCCAGGGGGATTACAACTGAGAAGGGAAAAGGCACAAAATGATGTAAAAATAAGTTATTATATTAATTTTTTTAAAAAGATTTTTTTTAAGATTTATTTATACACACGGAACTGAGGTACAGGCCAGAGGTGCAGGGGCAGTGAGAGGATTCACCAGAGACAGAGCGGGGAGCAGAACAGGCAGATCAGTAAAGTCCACTGCTGAGGGGAGCAGCCAGTGGATCAAGAGAGGGCTGATGCGCCCTGTGGTCACCTCCTGGCTGGGGAGTGAACTCACACTGAAGCTGGTGTGGCTCGCTTGAGGTGCTGTGCTCTAACCTGCTGCACCACCTGAGGAGGTCATACAAGATAATCTTATCAGACGTTTAGTTTTGGCTGAAGAGACCACCCATGTTTTTCTCATCAAATTAGTAAAAAAATAAATAAATAAATAAAGGGGCCTCCCTCATGACTCACGGGTTAAAGACACAGCACTATGAAGCTATCAGAAAGCACTGCAGCATGAGTTCAATCCCCGGCCAGGGAGTTGACCCTATGTGGCGTGGCAGACTTCTCCTGACCAACCCGCTGCTCCCCTCAGCAGTGTACTTCATCAGTTTGCCTGTTCTGCTCCCCACTCTGTCTCTGGTGAATCCTGTCACCACCCCTGCACCTGTGGCCTGTACCCCAGTTCTGTATGCATAAACAAATAAATAAATAAATCTTTAAAATTGTTTTCATTGTAAATTAGAAGAATTTTCCAAAGACAAGTTATTTATGTGTGCATAAATAAATAAATCTTAAAAAGTAAAATAAAAGCCCTCACTAAGTTGATACAGTAAATCCTCAAATGATAGCTGACAAAATGTTTTTTTAGTGAACAATGTAAGGTCTCTAGAGGGCACATTTGTCCTCCACCTCACTGGCTCACAAGAAGGTGCCCTGTTCTGTTATCCAGACAGATGTTGTGTGTTCATTCTTGAGTTCTAAGCACATCCTTGAGGAGACTCATCATGCTCATGAGCATGTTAATGCCTCATCTTTATCAAATCACATAAATACACAAATGAATGTCCTGAGCGATCCAGCCCTCAGCTTAAGGGATTTAATAAATCAATGGCTTGGATGATGAGGCTCTTGATGGAGAAAAATTGTTTGTTTTGAAAATCATTATCTTGATTTGTGTTTTCTTTTGCGTGTATTTCCAGTGTTTCCATGGCAGCCAACTGGCACCAAACAAGTCATCTTCATGCTAATCAACCCTCAACTGACTGCTGGGCACACACTGTGGAAATGTGGAGCCACATAAGAGTTTAGGAGCCAATCTGAGGGAGGGAGGCTTGTTAGACAAGGTCATTCAAGGGCGTAACCCGCAGTTGACCTGGGAGCTGAACCCCAGACAATTAGCGGTTCCTAAACCCCTCCCCTGCCTTTGAAAAACACTTCTGCCAATCATTTCCATAGCTGGAGCCAGTTTATGCACAACATTTGAGAGCGTCAAGTGGTATGGAGGGCAATTTTGTATGAATGACTGCACTCCATTAAGACCTTGATGCAATTGCGGCAGGCCTGGGGGGCAGACAGTAATCAAGTTGACTGGGGCAGCCCATCGCAATCCTCCCGCACAAGCCCCATTGTTTATGTAAACTGCTCCTGCGTAGCCTTGCGTCCCCTCTGCACCTGCGTGTCCCGCCCACTCTGCGCACCTGTGTGTAAACGGTTCGGACAGGACAGGAGCTCTGCGTGCCTGCCAGTGGCCCACATCACGAGGTGGCCGGGGACGCCAGGTCACCGTTGACAGATTGTGTGGTCAGGGTCCG
Organism: Condylura cristata; assembly: GCF_000260355.1. Classification (NCBI taxonomy): domain Eukaryota; kingdom Metazoa; phylum Chordata; class Mammalia; order Eulipotyphla; family Talpidae; genus Condylura; species Condylura cristata. Next base: position 47,197,749 of record NW_004567115.1, on the reverse strand, counting down.
AGACGGTCTGGAGTTAGCTCAAAAATTACACCAAGGACCTTCAGGGGAAGTCCTCCCTGTACCTGCGGTCGATGTGACCTCCGGGCTCCCTAAGTAACGGAGATGCTTTGATCACCCTTGAGCCCCTTGGAAGCCCTGTTCTCTACATAGATGAATACGCTTTGTTTCCCCGGGACAACGTTTCTCTTGCTATTGTCACATGATCAGTCATGCTTGTTCACTATGACGAAATAAATTGCAAGAGGGCTGTTCCCTGGACAAACCTGCGAATGTGCCCCTGGGAATGAGCGGGTGTGTCCCTGTCCTCCGGCTTCCACCCAACCGCTTGGAGTGTGGCCTCTTACTTCAGTCTCTAACTCAAACACCCTCCAGTTATTCTTGGTGAGAAAACGAAACTAACCACAAGTTTTTGTTTGTTTGTTTGTCTGTTTTGGCATCTAAAATTTTCACAAATAAAATTCCGCTGGAAATGTTGTCTACTGATTGTTTTGATAAAAAATCATTTTGTTTGTTCCTCTTCTATCTAATGTGAAAACTTAATTCTTGATAATACAGGTCTAATACAGAATAAAAATGTTCATGGTTTAATTTTGAGATCAATATCAATCCTCAATATTTAGACACCTGAAGATATACTAATTAGAAGTCTTTCTGCTGCTCTGTATTTTTCTCCCATTAAGTTTTGAGATTGTGTGTATGTGTGCTTAAGTGTGTGTATCAACTAAGACTTTCAGTCTTGTGTTTCCCTGGTGGTGCAGGGGTTAAAGACAGCACTATCAAGCTTTTGACAGCCACTGTAGCCTGAGTCTAATCCCCAGCCAGGGAGCTGACCCACAGGGCACAGCAGACCTTTCCTGTCTCCCCACTGTTCCCCTCAGTAGTATATTTCAGTAGATTTGCCTGTTGTGCTTTTCAAATCTGTCTTTTATGAATCCTCTCAGCCCCAACCCCCATTATTATGTACCTAAATAAATAAATCATCAAAAGACAACAAAAGACAAACAAGCAAACATAAAAGACTTTAAGTCTTAAGATCCAAAATAGGGTATTTTGAAAATTAGGTGTGCACACACACATATGCATACATACATACATATATATACACACACACATACATACACACACACAATACAATAGCACCATATATACACAACACAAAAATAAGCTAGATGATTGGAAAAAGCTTAAGAATCAGCTAGAGCAGTGTCTTTCTCAGGAGTGAACTGTTAATGAGATTTTTCTAATATGATCTTATTTCTTTTCCTGTAGGATATGCCATCAGTTAATAACCAATTGCAGGCCCTCCCTGGTGGCACAATGGGTTAAAACACAGCACTATGAAGCTATCACAGCCACAACAGCACAAGTTCAATCCCCAGCCAGGGAGGTGACTCACACTGTGCACAGCAGACCTCTTCTGACCCACCTGCTTCTCCCCTCAGCGGTGTACTTCGTAGACCTGCCTGTCCTGCTCCCCACTCTGTCTCTGGTGAATCCTCTCACCCTCTTTACCTATGGCCTGTACCCCAGTTCTATATGCATAAATAAATACATCTTTAAAAAAATAACCAATTGAGAATACTGGTACAAAGACAACAGAGATGAACCCAGAAAAGGGATTCTCTATCCCTACCCCACCTGCTATATTATAGTGTTCATTTTAAGCTGTGGTACTTTCTACAGCTTTCTCTTGATCTCTCTTACATGCAACTGCTTCTTTGAAAAATATATGGTACGGATCATGTGGACACTTTTAAATGAATGTCTCACCTTGTGTATAATTTAAGACACCAAAGGAAGTGATATATTATAATTTAATATTAGATCAAGTAAACCTCTGTGATTCCTTGTACTGAGTAGAAATAAAACAAGTGGACAAGAAGTAGCTGACACAAGAATTGTTATAGATCAACATTTATAAAGTTTGTGTTTTACTATAGCTTCTTAACATGCTTCAGAATTCACTTATGTTTTAATCTATGTCTACATCCACATATTGCAAAGGTTATCAAATATTACATAATGAATAAAATGTTAAATGACATTAAGTAATGTATTCTAGGTGAATTCTAGTATAAATTTAAAAATAAACTTGACATAGAATCTTGTCTCACATAATACAGAGTGTTGTTTGATACATATATTTACCAAAAGGAATTTTCTTGTGTCTTATTGATAAGAACCTAGTGTTGGTTACATAAACTGATGAAAGTTAAGAGTGATGCCCACCAGAGAAGATAGCCCCCAAAGATCATGGCTCTTTGTCCTCAAAGATATTTATCAGTATTGATCTGTCATAACAAAATCATCTTAAGATTTTTTTTATTAACTGTTCCTAAATACTGAACTCCTTCAAGTATTAATTGCATATGCTTTATTATTGGCCTGGTTCTTACATTAGTGAATATAATTCAATTGTCAATTGATATTTGTGTAACACAATTTTTTTTTTAAGATTTATTTATTTATGCACTACAGCACTAGGGTACAGGCCAGAGTGCAGGGGTGGTGAGCAGAACAGTGGGGAGCAGAACAGGCCAACTGATGAGGTACACTGCTGAGGGGAGCAGCAGGCTGGTTGGGAGAGGTCTGTGCACCATGTGGGTCACCTCCGGGGCAGGCGGGAATCGAACTCATGCTGAAGTGGCTTTAGCTTCTTAGTGCTGTGTTTTAACCCACTGTGCTACCAGGGAGGGCCCTCCAATGTAAACATTATCTGAGGCATGGACATGGATTCTCTTTGTCAAAGGGTAAAGAAGCTATCTGTAAGAGAAGATTCTATTAAACAGGCTAAAAGCAACCTTGACTTTTAATTCAAAGGTCAATTATCAAATTGGCAATTTTTTCTATATATTTATTTCAGTATATCTAAAAATCATTGTAAAGGCCTTCTCATCAAACCTAATCTACTTTCCACTCTCCACCCCAACCAGTCTGCCCCCCTTAGGAAAAGAGCAGCTTACCGTTTATCTTGCAGGTCATGGGAAAAATTCATTATCTAAAATCTATGGCACGCAAATAATTCTATGAAATTGCAAGTGGACAAGAAGTTCAGATGTATCCTTTTTGTAATGGAGTTACATAATTCTAGTAAAAACTAATTCCAAAATCTTACATTTGAAATAGAAGTATGAAAACAATGAGGGAGCTCAGCTGATAGTCTCTGGAGACTCTTGCTGTATATAGATTTGTAGGTGATTCTAACAATTAAGGAAAAATAACTCTCACTCTAATTTCAAACATTTTATTTATTCAAATAATAGAATGATGCCTGACAGCTTGAAATCATGGGGTGTCTGTACTCAGATCAACTGATTCATTCTCATTGAAGGAAGTTTCCCCCTGATATTAATAGGAAATTGTTCTTAGACCCACTTAGGTCTGTATGTGGCTCCCTACCTTGATAATTTGCCCGTTACCATCTTTTTTAATAGTAGCCATGCTTCTTGGGGTCAAGAGAGAGACCTCATGACTGGAAGAATCTTATGATATTTTATGGATCACAAATCATTCCACATTCTCCATGCCTTGCTCAGTTTATAGCCTGACTCCAAGAAGGAGACCTTCATAAAAAATTTATAGGTTCCAATATTACAGTATTTCCCATTTTCTCTCCAATAACAACAGAGGCACCAGGAGAGGTTTCTGCTGTTTTATCCATGGGATTTGGTCTTATCTTTTCATATCCTAAGATTTACAACACTATCAATATACTCAGCATTAATTATCCAAATATCCTCACTGACATTTTATGTATCAGAGAGGATTCAGAGTTCCCCTAAGAGAATCTGAAAAATAAGAAGGTTTTCTAAATCAGGGAGTTATATTAAAACAGAGAACAAACTAAAAAGAACAATGGAAAATCTTTAGGCAAAAGTATTTCCATCTGTGAGTATTGTGTTTTGAAGAGTTGTTGATTCCTGGCAGCTGAGGAGAAAAGTAGAAGGTTGTAATTTGTTCAAATACTGAGTCCACTCTGAGTAATATTAACACCATTAATCTCTGCAACAAAAGCATATTAATCCCCTTCATTACCAACCAAGTGGCAACATAAGGAAAGAACTTAAGTCATTCTTCATTCTCCTTTTCACTACCTCCTGCTTCCACCTGTTAATACATTTAATGCACCCCCGCCCGGCCTCCAACTTACCTCCATCTGAAATGTTTCCTCCGGCTCTCCCACGTGTTCTTGCTTACACTGGCCTTTAATGACCCAAAGCTCATGATTTTCTTGTGATTCCCAGAACAAGGTGTGCTTAACTAATCCCAATTGGGATCCTCTTTGCTAACTATGCTGATCCATCCTTAGTAACTACTTAGAGCTGATTCTTCAGTTCTGTGTTTTTGTACTTCTGGTTACTTATCTTTAAAGGAGAAAGGGTAGGATTTCATTTTCTCAGAATGTATAATTCCAAGTTTCTTTTCCAGTAGTGAGTAGAGTCTTTTGCCAAGATAGTCTCCCTGTGTTCTCTGTAAACTCTAAAGAAGCAGGTGAAGACAGAAGCACTAGCACAAGAAGAGATGACTCTTCAGACAGGTTGGGGGAAGGAATGTAGGGTGAGGGGCTCATGGAAACATCTATGTGGCAGTCCTCTTTTGCAAATAAAAGGTGTACATAATAAACTTTTGACTACCTCACAATGCAAATCACTGTAAAATTAGAACTTTGCTAGGAAGTCAACAACCAAGAGAAAACAATTTATTCCACACAAAGTGAATAATTGAATTTTATTTTCATATATTTATATATTTGTTCAAATTACCAAAAGTGAGATTTGCTTCAATTACCTTTAACAAAAGTGAGTCAAGCATACAACAACAGAAAATCAACACAAATTACACATCTAAGCAGAATTCTTTTATTAATATGTACTATAGTCAATGCATATATACAGAGCATATGATTTTATTTTATATACTTTTTATCTAACTAGGACATTATGCCATCACAACAACTGTTAGTGTCACCTTATTTTCATTAATGGCAAATTTTCATTTAATATTAATTTCAGCAAGGAAACATGTTTTCCATATTCATCAGATTTGTTTTCATTATTCATTAAGTAATAAAGTGACAACCTTTAAAGAAGCAACCTTGCCTTGATGCAGTGCGTGCTGAGAGAGTGAAAGGAAAATGAAAACTGCAGAAATGGTGCAGATGTTGTCTTGACTAGAATGCTAATGTTACTGATTCCAAAGGCTACTTTGTCGGAAAGAGGAAAATGGTACTCGTGTTCAAAAGGCTGAAGCAAAATATGCCATTACAGCTGAGTAAAGGGGGAACATGAGGGAAGAATTATGATTAGGAGAGTTTAGACACGAATACAAATTGCCTTCGATGGAATGTGATTATGTTTCTTCTGGTATTTGATTTTGAGATGGAATACTTTGGGCATGAATACCAAGATTCTTTTGGATGTTTTTCACAATACCATCAGAGTACTAAAACCAGGTAACATTCACTAACAACTAGCATCTCTTAGCCATAGACACTTACACATTGCTTTTTAAATGAGACCAGTACAATACAAGGCACAGCTAAGTGAAAAGTAGTTTAATACATCTGAAGAAGGTTGTGGAAGTTTCCTTCACGCCCACAATGAATGTACTTTTTTTTTTTTTTTTCCAAGTTACCCTCTGTAGCTCTGATACAAAGCCTGGATTCCAAAATTGATATGCCAGAAATCTTGACAATTTCAGTTATAAAATATTTAGCTGATGAATTATATTTAGCCTTTCTTCTAAATAGTTATGACGTGATCTTTCATATTTCTGTCACAACTTTATTTAAATTCGCTTCTTGGGGTCTCCTCTCTGAAGTTTTCCTCATTTTGTTACCTCTCCCAGCAGGCCTGTCTGTTGCTTAAATCCTCTCCTCAGCAACCTTATTTGTCTCAGGTTGTCTTTTTTCACAGCTTCTCCCTCCCTCGCTCACACACATGCACACAAATAAACAGCACTTAGTATCGAAATTTAAGTAACAGACGCCAATGTTTTGTACAAGCTACAAGTCATGTGCATATCTTTTAAATGCTTAGCTATTCATTTAATTACTTTTTTAAATTAGGTTTAATCCCATACAATGAATTTCTTATGTGAGCATCTACTTTGGTGGGGTTTCAGGTAAATATCCAATGATGTCACCAGCACCACAATGGAGAGATGGATTTTGCTTCATCTTCGCAAACAAGCCCTGTTCCTCACTGCCCTTTCCTTCCACAGCCACACTCTTTGGCAACCAACAATTTGAGTTCTGCCCCTATAGTTGTTTCTTTTTTATTTTCCTTTGCAAAGCATCTAAATTGAATCATATGGTAAAGAAATTTTATTTCTTTCTTCTTTCACTTGACATGATGCTTTTGAGATTTAGACATGCCCAGTGTGTTAATACCTCATTGTTTTTATTGTTATTTGTATTCTGGTGTCTGCTTGTATCAAGATGTGTTTATCTAGTCATTAGTTGAGAGACTTTGGGGATGTCTCCATTTTGGATACACATATTTTTTTAATATTTATTCATTTATGCATACAGAACAGAGGTACAGGCCAGAGGTTCAGGGGCAGTGAGAGGCTTCTCCAGAGACAGAGTGGGGAGCAGAACAGGCCGACTGATGAAGTACACTGCTGAGGGGAGCAGTGGGTGGGTCAAGAGAGGTCTGATTCACCTGTGGGGCGGGGATCGAACTCATGCTGAAGTGGTATTAGCTTCTTAGTGCTGTGCTTTAATCTGTTGCATCACCAGGGAGGGCCCTGTTTATGTTTTTAATATGCATTAAAGAAAGGGATCTAGGCCAGAGATGCAGGAGATAAGAGAACTCACCAGAGACAGAGGTGGAGAGCAGAACAGGCAGAGCTACTGAAATACGCTGCTGGGGGAAACAGCGAGAGAAACAGGAGAGGTCTGCTGTGCTATATGTGATTATTCTCTGGCTGGGGATCAAACTCATGTCATAGTGGCTGGAAATCTCTTGATAGTGCTGAGGCTTTAAACATTGTACCACCAGGGAGGACTACTTTTGGATAATTTTAAATAAAACTATAAACTTTTGTATACAGATCTTGAGAAGACATACATTTATTTTCCATTAGAAAGTCATTCTACTAGTAAAGTAATTATTTAAAAGTAATATTGTTGAATCATAGCATGAAAAATTATTTAACATTGTAAGAAACTGGCATACTGTATTCCATAGTAGATGTAACACTACATGTTCACTGACAATGTGTACACATTCCTCATCAGAACATCAACAGGCTTATTTTTAATTTCTTCCTTCTTGTTCTTCCTCCCCTTATTTCTCTTCTTTCTTCATCATCATCATGGAGGAATGTGGAGTATTGATGTGATATGGTATAGTAACATGCATGTGAAAAGTTGTGAACCTGTAGCCCTGAATTAGATAGTGTTGTAAAATAATGTTACCTTAGTAAAAAAAATAAAGAAAGAAGGAAGGAAGGAAGGAGAGAGGGAGAGAGGGAGAGAAAGACAGGGAGGAAGGGAAGAAAGGAAAGGGAAGAGAAGCGAAGGGAAGGGAAGAAAAGGGAAGGGAAGGGAAGGGAAGAAAAAGGGAAAGGAAGGGAAAGGAAGGGGAGGAACAGGCAAAACTAAACTTTAGAAATCTGATTTTAGAACTGAAGTTGCCAGAGGAGCTATGAGTGGGGGATGGAACCAAGGGCAGCCGGGTTAGTGACGTATGGTTCAAGGTTATTGGCACATTGCTGGTGTATGTGGTGTGATACCAGACATCTGAAAAGGCGTGAACCTACCCCCTAATACACTATGTTAACTCATAAAAGTGTATAAGTTAAAAAACTCAACCATCATGTATATTCCTAAAGGTATATTCAAAGTCTCCCCAACTATACTCAGAATCATCCCCATTCCCAGCATACTTGTGATTCTCTATTTTTTTTTTTCAAATTCAAGAAAACTGGGTAAAATAACACGCCCTTCACCCAAGTAAGCTTGTCTTCATTTCTAAAGTCCTATAGACCCGTGATACAAGGTTAAAGGAGGCTGGTCCTCAGAATTGGCCTATTCAGCTCAGTGAGTCTCACCCACACTGCTAGGCACTGCCAAGCCACAGGAGGCCATAAATCATCTTCAAAAAATAATGAGAATAGAAGCCATTCTGGTAGAAGAGGAGAAATTCTGACTTTGGCATAAACCCAGTTGATATGCTGAATTTAAGCTTTTGTCAAACTGTTAAAGGACAGTCTTCATTCTGTCTTATGTGAAATGTCTTTCTATTAGAATGATCATTTTATGGAAAGGAAATCAATTGAAGTGTTATTGTTATCGCTCTTATCTAGATCATTCTACAAAGAGCTTTGAAATTCACTTATGCTCCTACAGGCCCAAGGCATAGTCCTTGCTAACCATTGATGAATTTTCAATCAGAGGAAAATAAGAGCACAGGAGATTGCTCATCCACTTTTTTCCTTGATAGACTCAAAATAGGTGTACAGTTAAGTGTCAGAAAAACCAGGCCAAAACCAGATTTTAACCAATATGTAATGCCAGGTAGTAATTGCACTTTCTTTTTGTCACATTATAAACAGAAATATATAGTATATATCTTGATGTAAATATGGAAAACATGATTTCACATGTTAATTTAATATAGTTTTAACATTTTTCATAAAGTACTCCCTTCTAAATTTTCTCATTTATATTTTATCTATGTAACACAGCAGGGAATGGATGTACATTCCTCCCATGATACAGGCAACAGAGAGTGTTCTTTCCTTTTCTTTACAGTTCTATAGGAAATTTTCCAGAACAAAGAGAGATCTTGAACTCCAGTGAGACTGGAGACTGGCTTCTACCTGCCTTCCATTTAGTGACTTCTCTATGGTCTACAACAGTAATTCAGAAGTAAAGAAACATATTTTTTTAGACTTGTGCCAACTGCTACTTAGACATATGTATCTGAGACCTATCTATTCATGAAATACTTTGAATGTAGAAGCTCTGTGTCTTCAGAGATGCTGAATAATAATGTGTGTGATCCAGGAAATCTTTGGATGATCACCTTTCTCTTTTGTACTCCAAGAACCCTGAAAACAATTACATGAGTTATTGTTCTTCTTTCCCTAATCTCCTTAAAGTTAAATGATGGCTAACTTTCCATTTCTTTTTGGCATTCTCTTTTAACTTTATCAGAGACTTGAGTGTTGCTTGCAAAACAAGAGAGGTTAAAAGGATAATCATGATGGGTAAAAATAATGTAATTAATATTTTCAGCAGTTTCTAATGTAGCTCTTAAAGTTGGCATTAAATCTCTACATTAAGTTCTTTATAAAAGTCTTTCAGGATAGATGTGAAGATTCCACAGTGTAGGTTTCCAACTATTTGTCTAAGCACAAAAGGTTTTACTAAACATACCTGCATTGAGCCTAAGGACACACTTAGTATCTGTCCATAAATATATATGCATCAGCACATGTTTGTGCATGTATATATGTGTCTGTGTTCTGAAAGCACACAGGCACACACTTCCCTGGATATTCTCAAAATGTATTGAGCAAAAAGGAAAGAAGGAACAGGGGCAGCAAAGTAGATGTCAGAAAAACTAGCCATAAAATTGATTAAAGAAACAGATGAAGAAAATGGAGTGATTGTATTTTTAACTTGTCAATGAAATTTTATATAGAAAAAATGCATACATTTGTCATATACAACATAATTTAAACATGGCACACAATTTCACATATCAATATATTTTAATGTTTTTATATACGCAAATACTAAATTTTCCTCATTTATGTCTTATCATCTACATAACAAATAGGGAGCCAAAGAAGTTTTCTTCTGTAATACAGGCAACCAAATTTCTAGGTTTATTCATTCCTTTTATTTCAACTTTTATAGAAACTTACATAGAAATAAAAGGATCTCAGGTACTAGTTTAAGTAGCTCCCATTGTCCTGTAAGGTAATTCAGAAATGAAAAAACATATATGCTTACATATTATTCTTTGAAATTGTATTAGATTCTCAATAAATGATGCAGGTGCAAATTATGTACACTGATTAAACAATATTCAATCTTCTCAGGCTAAAGAAAACTTAAGTACATATAGCATGAATTTTCCACTTTTAAGAACTTACTGCTTTCCAAGAAGTATGCATTTAAATGTTTATTTATTTATGTATTGACAGGGTTATGTGTGTGTGTGTGTATAAATCCATGTAAGATGAACTTATGGTGAGAATTTTTTCAACATTGTTTTACTGAAAGTAAATTTTACTTAGGTTGTAGTCGGTTTCCTATAAAATGTAGCCACCACATTGCTGCAACTCTATATTTTCTCTAAGTTATAACAATTATAAGTCCTAGCATTTGGCAAAGCTTAGAGAATGGTAACTGCACACTGGCCCAAAAAACCTCAACTTTCCTTGACACATGATTCGCTTGTCTTAGATGAAAACAGTTATCAACAATTGTTCATAAAGACCCTAAAAGAGGGACTTGTGTATTTTTTTTTTTTTTTGTGATCAACAGACTTATGCAGCATTGTAGTCTAAAGAATCAGAATATTGCCAACAGGCTTTCTTCACATTTATTGGCACATGTTATTGGCACATACAAAAAATATGCCAATTGTTTTAACAATGACGTGAATTTTGTTCAATAAGCATCAATCAAGTGCTTGACGATTGCCTCTGATAGCCAGCCTCCCATCCAGCCACATTCTCATAAAATGGTACATTTAAACTCAGTGGTTGCTTCACAGCTTATGAAATGAAATTGCCATGAACTTAACGTCTCATCTGCTAAATCTCTTTGTGTTATGTTTATTGTTTTGAGATTAAGCACAACCAAAGAATAGATAATTTTCCTTCAGAGATTTTAGGCTGAGTGTTATAATGCTACAGTTTGCAAATGTTCATAAAATATTATTTCCCACAGCATAGTCCAGTTGTGACTTTCAGACTCAAAGTATCAAAAATCTTAATTTCTTTTAATTATCAATCATTAAAAGAAATAAATTCAGCATAAATGTAGTCAACATTAAAAGTACCCCTATCCTTATTTTTAAGTACATTTAGAACACATGTAAAATCCTATTTCTCACTTTTTCCTACCGTATATTTAAAATGTGTTTAAATTTAAACTTATATATTAAGTCTATAAATCTATATTGTTGCATATCAATTCATTTAAGATAAATAGTATCAATGTATATTAATGGAACCTAGAGTTTAAATGATTTTGAAAAGATAATAGGTGATAAAAGTTTATAACTATGTTGAAAGACATTAGAAATTAAGGAATTAAAATGCAATGGGTAAAAATGTAAAAATCTCAAAATAAAATTAGTCAATAAGTTAAAAGAATAAATATATTGAAATATTTATCTTCAGTGGTGCATATTGTTTTATTTTCACAAAATATGGTGACTTTCTTTCTGAATGCTATTGATCATAGATTTTTATAATTCAGCAATATGTATTTAATATTCATATTTTTATAATTCAGGGTGCTTTTTAAAATCATTTTCTTCACTCTCTCTTTTAGAGCCATAGGAAATATACATGAAAAACATTACAATGCTAATGTAACAACAAGGTTACAAATCTAAACATATATGTCAAAACAAAAAAGTTATAGTTCTCATGGCAACCTCAGATCATCAGCATTATACAGTCTGCACAATAAAATATATATTTAGAAATCTAACTGGTAATTTAAAATACCACATGTTATATATATTAAATGAGGGTAAGTTAGCATCCCTAGGAGAACTTTAACTTATCTAGCTTTGTGCCAGTATGTCTTAAATTGATAACATTTGCTATTAGAAACTTCCAGTGTACAGTGAGAATCATCCTGGACTGTTTGGATTATTTTGCCCATCCTCTTGGTACAAGGATTCACTATAAAACTGAGTACAAAGCGTTGGAAATGTGTTGAGATGATGTTTTATACATGGCATTATTAGCCTCAGCATTTTTTTCTACGATAATGCTCTGCTATTACCATATTTTATGATAATATGATAACTTTACATCTGATAGAAAAACAAATTAGATGGGAAGCCATACCATTAGTGTCCAGATGCAAAGCTTCCATTCTTGAGTTCTGAATAAAATATTTATGAGCTTATTTAAATAATAATGAAATAGAATACACACAGTGCTGTCGTTTAAGAATTATGCCACCTATGTAATACTAGAGGGACTTCTCATCATAGGAAGCCGAGGTTTCCAGCTAAGAACCAGATCCCAGTGACATAGCTCCAAGTTGTTTATTCAAGAGCATTGAAATAGGCCCAGCTCACTTCTGAGTTACGTGCTTCTGTATTACACAAAACCTTTTGCCATATCACCTATATTAAAATGTATAGAGATATATGCATACATATATTCATGCACTGTACATGCTTTATATATACAATGATATCTCAAATCTCAGATGATTTTTATCAATCTAATATTAAAATTAATGTATAATGCCATTTCTAACATACAGGGAGTATTTCATAAACTCCTACATAAACCTGAAGATGAAACTAAAATTATAGAAAACAATGTATTTATGGAAAGATTTAATTAGAAAATGTTTTTATTTTAAGGTTCTAAAGATATTTTAAGTGCTCACTGAGGGCATGAAGTGAAAAGTAATAAAAGTCATGTTTGTTTTTCAATAGATTTAGGACTGAAATTTTCAAATGTCTTCCTTTCTGGCTAATACCAGCTTAATTGGCCAACTGTTTTGTGTTTCTTCTTTTTTTTTTTTTTCACACAAAAAAGATGAAGAATGTAAAAGGTTACATCCATTCATTTTGATGGTGTACCTAACCATTTAGTGAATAAGTGAAAATTAAGCTATATTTATGTGTCAGCTGAATTTATTGGAAATATTTGAATATATAATATGCTATTAAATACCCTTTTGGTATTTGCATATTATTCACTATTCTCCAAAAAAAAAATCTGAAACACAAAAGAATCAATCCAATCTTAACATATTTCACTTGGAAATTAAGGTATGCAATATTCTAATAAAGAAACATGAATATATAAGCAAAAGACACTGGGCCTTTCCTAATTAAAGAAACAAAATATCAGAAAAGTCACAAAAACATTGCCTTGTGTCTTTTTAAAGAAATAATACTTCACATACTTAATTATCCTATAGGTACTTATCAAAAGTTGTTGTTTAAAAATATGTATCATAAACATTAATTGAATATTTTCATGACATTTTATATACTTTTTACACTACCAAAGAGATTGATTATCATTACTATGTTACTATAAACATGCCCTTGAAATGCTGCTCAGTATATAGGAAAGATATTTAACTATGATCTTGTAGAGCATAAAATTTCTTAGACATTCTTTGATATGTCTTAAATATTAATCATTATGACATCATCACAATGTCAGCGTCGAAGAGGTTCCTATAGCTACTTCTATGGTCAAGTTTGAGATATTAGTTTCTTGATGTAATCACAAAAGCAAATTAACACCATCTCAGTGGTTAAATAATAAAAATTAACTGTCTTAGAGTTCAAGATATCAGAAGTCTAGAGTTGGTCAACTTACATTTCTTTACAGAGTTTATGGCACAATCTGATCCCTGTTCACTGCCATCTTCTAAATATTTCCTTGATTGTGGTCCCTCCATTCTTGAAAGTCAGTAGCCTAGACTCACCAGGCTCTCCTTTTCACTGATGTTTAATTCTCTCTTCACACCTGTTCTTTATCTTGCCTAGATTCTCACATCACTCTCTGCTTTGGATCCTTCTGCTTGTCTCATGTAAAAAAGCTGTGATTTTATTGGGCCACTGAAAAATTCAGGATAATTTTCTCAAGGCAAGATCCTTAAGAAAGGATCACCCTTGTGGCACAATGGGTGAAAATACAGCACTATGAATGTCTGTAGCCACTGCAGCACGAGTTTGATCCCAGGCCAGGGAAGTGACCCACATGGCACAGCAGATCTCTCCAAACCACCTGCTGCTCCCCTCAGCAGTGTATTTCCATAAATCTGCCTGTTCTGTTCCCTACTCTATCTCTGGTGAACCCTCTCACCGCCCCTGCTCCTCTGGCAGGTACCCCAGTTCTTATATGCATAAATAAATAATTATTTTTTAAAAATCTTTAATTTAATCACCCTCACAAGCCCCCTTTGTTATGTTAGGTTATATATATCCACATATCCCAGGGATTTGGAGAACCCATTTTTCAGCTTTCTGAATAATGGCGGAAAGTGTCAAAATATAATGATGGAATATAGATGAATTTTTGTTATTTAATGGGTGTCTCAATCTGGGTAG
>NW_004567115.1:47180998-47183236 GCF_000260355.1 Condylura cristata | reverse complement strand
AGCTTCTCAGTGCTGTGCTTTAACCTACTGCGCCACCAGGGAGGGCCTGAATTCTTATTTTAAATAACAAAGTCTGAGTTAAAGACTTAGAAGTTAGACACACTGGTAAAGTCTGTTGACCTTGACAAACATATGTAAACTTAAGTAAATCTAGGAAGATTAACTTACAAAGGAAAGTATGACTTTAGTTTTCTACTTAAAATAAAGACATGGTCTTTTTAGAATCTTATCATTTTGGATGTTTACAAATAATACTAATGATGATTTCAAAGTAATATAGATAAAATGGTGACTTTCAGGTAGACATAAAATGAACATGTGTTAAAAACCTGAACCATTCATTATTATTGAGAAAATTGGACAATTGTGACATTCAACTCCAAGGAGAAATCAAAGAACTACAACTTTATATGGAGTAAGCAAATGTTCAAATAAATTGAAATGAGAATGGAATTAGCTTTTGTAGAAAAGAGAAGGGAAGTAAATTGAACCTCCATTTAGAGAGAATGTTTCTAACATCTATAAACTAGAAATATTTACATTGCTTTCAGTTTACAATGCTGTAAAATACCTTAGACACAATGATTATTAATAATTTTCAAATTTGGGTGTGTTCTAAACAATGATTCTCCAGTAGTAATTCTGTACCCTTTGAGAGGGAACAGTAATGCTAGTTACATATTGTAGATTGTAATATGAGTTAAGCAGGGTGTTGGTAACTTATTAGCTTTTCCGCTGCATAAAACATTTCCACAAAGTTATCAGCTTCAAACAACAGCTAATCATTAGCTCACTGTTCTGTAGATAAGCCATTTGAAAAAGGATGTCTTTTCCTTTTTGTGCAGATACAGGCTGAGATTACAGTTTGATCTACTTTATTTGGACTAAAAGTTTTCTTCCAAGCTGGCCTTGCTGTCCACTAGTTACAAATGTCAGACCTCACTGTCAGATTCAGAAACACATCACATGGCCCAGCCATCCCTAACCTAGTGATGGAGAAATCCCAGTGGGTCAATATCTCTATTCTTTGTCTCTTGACCATTCTTAAGCACGACACCTTTTGTAAGGCTCATCTGATTAGGTCAGACCACCAAGACTTAAATCCCTTTCTTTAAGGCAACTGAGCCATACAGCACAATCATCATCATCCATATTAAAGGTACTAAAATAAGAAATTTAACAGTCAGAGATCAAAGAAAAATATACCACCATAGAAGTAGTGATTAGGAGGGAGTACTTTAATGTATCCCCAATCTCCATTATTAAAAATCTCAATCTCTGTGCATTAAACTATTAGACAGAATTTCTCACTCTGATTTAAACAGCTTATTTAAAGATTTTCATCGTGTCACTATCTCATTTTTCCAGTAGTATTAGGTCCAAACCTACTGCATTACTATTGTAGTTTGACAACTTCCTCATGTGTAAATGTGAGTGTTGAGCTGTATATCATAAATAAATCCATTCTGATAACCGAGTAAGACAGTCTTCATGTACAAACTATAAGAATTCCGCCTTGATTTTCAGACACTAATGAATCTCATTGCGAAATAGTATAATACAAGTGTTCTCTGAATCCAAGCTGCAACATTTCCCCACCTCTCCTTAACACCAAGAGCATCTTTTTTTTTTACAATTAAAATGTAAATATCATTGTAGCAGAGTGAAGAATATACACTCTAAAGCAATGCATCGCCAATTTGAAAGTGATGTCAAGCAGTATAATTTCCAAACCATGATTGAAAATTATATTACTGAAGTCTAGGAACAAGTAGAATGTAGTTTCTTTAAGATGCACGGGAATTATAATTGTAAATGTTCATTTATCCCCAAACTGATTTGAGAATTTGTAAATGAATGAAGGGCTGTTTAGGGAAACCGGCAGTGTAATATTGTCATTTACATATCTGTGTTGTAAACATGAGGAATATAAAGATATTTTAACAGATCTGATATACAATAAGACAGGGACACTGATGGAAAAAAAGGGAATTGTCTGTCTCCCATATTTTTCAATGCAATGTTGTTTAAAATCACATCTTTTTATGCCAACTGCTAGTTCTATGTCTCTAATGCTTAGAAAAAGTTACATTATACTATCTCTAAACATCAGCCATCTTATGTGACTACAGTCTTTAAATACTTCTTTTTCTTGAGATACATAGGCTCTTGTGGTTAACATTTTATGTTTTTATGTTGCTTTATTCTAGCGTTTAGCATGGTTCAAAAATGGTGCAG
>NW_004567115.1:47175685-47180898 GCF_000260355.1 Condylura cristata | reverse complement strand
ATTGTAAATTAAGCTGTTTGTATGTTTCTGTTGTTTTTGTTTTTGTTTTTGTTTTTTTTTTTTTTTTTTTTTTTTTTTTTTTGGTACCTCTTACAAAAGCCTGGGTATTGTTAACATCAACAGGGAAAAGAATTATAGTAAAGCATAAAGTAGAAGTGCAGTTTTTGTTCTTTATAGGTAGCTGGCAGTACTTCTCTTAATTTGCCATGGTAATAAAACAGAAATGACAATGCCTTTCCTAAAAGGGGAAAACATATTTCCTAATAGAGGATAGGCCAGCGTGGTAATATTTTTAATCACAAACTCCGCTTAAACAGCATGATCCCAAATAAATGTATCAGAGTATGTTACTATCTGAGTTATTGTCTAAGCCCTCCATAGTCTACTGTAGAGAGAGCAGATGGTTTGCGTTTATATATTTTGTGCTTCTCAGTTATTGATGTGGATTATATGAGAAGATAATTGGCAGGGTTTTGTGTGTAATTGATATAAAATGCCATTTAGAATCTCCTCTGATTGGTCAAGTTCCTAGGACATCTGGGGCAGTGATCTTCTTGATTTACATATGGAAAAGATAGAACATTCTATCTTCTGTCTGCTTGCAGCGAACTGCTATAGTGCTTTAGAATTGTTGGTGCTTTTGAAAAAAAAAATCAAATAGGTTTACTCTGAGGAACATTGTTTGATTTAGAACTGAGAAATTGCTAATTAAAATAATATGTGCTATTGCTTCATTTGTCCCTGCAAAGGAGGGTAGGAAAGTAAATAAAATTTGAGGTCCAAGTTGGAGGGAAGGGAATATTTCAATGTCAATGTCCATGAGACTTTGATTTTACTCCTTAAATCCACTCCTTAACACAGTGTGTAACAGTGATTTGACATATCTCATCATCTGCCTGGCAACTTGACAAACAGCGGTCCATTTGAATAATGATGATTTCCAGAAGAGTAACCGGAACTGACACTGGAGCACATATTTAAATAGGAAAATGAGTGTTCCATTATTGCTGCCTTATTAGCACCCCCACTATTTTACCCAGTTGTTCAACCCACGTGTTTTCCCTATTGTATAATACATTATTATCATCGTCTCTTACACATTCCAGAATTCTATGTGTGACACCCAAATAGGAATTTTGCCTCATTTCTTTTTCTATCTTCAACTATCATACTCAATTTAGAAGAAGAAAAAAAAAGTAAAATTTTGAACACAAAAAGAAGGTATTTGACAGATTTTAAATATGCAGATTTTAGGCAGTTCAAATATACACAGCACATAGAGAACACAGATAAATTAATGGATATCCTTCTCCTGATGACAACATTCTAAAAAGGTATATTCCTAGGGAAAATGGTTTATAGGATTAACTTTGAGAGGTCAGAAATAAATTCAGAAAGAATACTCAATTAATATTCCCTAAATAAATTAATCTAGACTGACTTAACTCTCTCATTCCATGGTTACTATTATATTGTAGGACAATTTTAACCAAACTTTTAAAATACCCTAGATATGATGGGAAAATGGTACCCTAGAGAGGAATAGTTATAAATTTATATCAACCATTTTTCCCTCAACCATTTTTATAGTGTGATGATTATTGCCGTGTCATTAAGGGCAAGTTAGCTTTCTGTCCTTCAAGCTGTACTAATAAAATGTGTATTAATTACCTGCATTTTTACTGCTTATATTTTCTACCTCTCCCTAAAATATCTTTAACTACTCTACTTTTCCTACAATTTTCAATCTTTATTTGCTCTATATTCTTCCTAGTGATTGAAACTTGTTTGATCTAAACATTCTGACTACATTTCAAATAACATGCTAGCGACAGGTAGTTTATGCTACAGGTTTCAAAGTTCTCATAAGAATTTTGTACATTCTTTCATCCAATTACTATTATTTTTAACCATTTTTGACTATTCAATTCCTTGTAGTCTGTCACCATTCAGAATCTCTACAATGTAATATTGCAGTGTAGCATTTAATCAAATATCATTAGATATACAAAATGTAAAAATATTTGATTTTGTGTCTCAAAAAAATGTTGTTGATAAATAAAACCGAATGAATCAGATAACAGTTTCAGCAGAAATGAACTTGCCCAAATGCATAGGTGAATAAAATTAGAAAGCAACATAAACATAACTAAAGCCACACTAGAAGTTTTGACAAAAACTTGAATTGATGTAAACAGCTGTTACCAACAAAAGTTTTAAAAAACTGCTCTTCTTACCTGTTTTCATATAAGCTATTTTAAAGACATTTGATGATAAAAATATGAATATGTCCATTTAAGTAATTTTCTCCAGATAATAATTATTAGATCAATTATAAAAAGTTATCCCAGGACACATTATTCTATACTGACTGAAACCTATAAGCTAAACATTGACATGTGCTCTTGAATATTTTAAATTACTGCTCTAAAGATTTGAGGACTATGTTCATATTAGTTATAAACCTGATCTTAGATATAAATAAGTGGTTGGAATAAGTATAAGTAAGTTAGTAAAACTGCTATTAATGCATTTATTTCTATTATGTACAGTTACTGTGCTAAGTGTATATACACAAATTCACCCCTATTTATGTCATTAAATTGCCTTAGAATTTGGAGATGTAGTATCTTATAGATTAGACACTCACAGTTAATAATGACTAATTAAATGTATATTCAATCTTTCAGTTAAATATACTCTTGGATGATTATCAAGTAATTTCATTAATACCAGTTTCAATGAGTGACAGTCTAACTGATATCCATGGAATAACGGAATAGTTTCTCTTGCCCACATAGTATCAGTTTTTTTCTTTTTCTTTTTCTTTTTAAGATTTATTTATGTATACAGAACTGGGGTGCAGGCCAGAGGTGTGGTGGGTGAGAGGATTTACCAGAGACAGAGCGGGGAAAATAGACAGATTGACAAAGTACACTGCTGAGGGGAAGCAGCGGGCGTGTTAGGAGAGGTCTGCCGCGCCATGTGGGCCAGGCAGGGGATTGAATTCATGCTGCAGTGGCTTCAGTGAGCTTCATAACATGGTGCTTTAACCTGTTGCACCAGCAAGGAGAACCCTAAATAGCATTAGTTTTATAACATGATAATTACTGGACTTTCAATGACTGACATATTCAGACTTTTTATACTCACATATTTAAATATGAAGTTATCATTTCTCTTTACAGTTTATTATAAGTTATTATTCTATATAAGTTTCAAGAGCATAGCACAAACTATGCCTTTCTGCACGTGCCCATGTATTCACATCCAGATGTGTACACCTGTTCATGCAAAACAACAAAGATGTTGCTAAAATGAGGGACACCATGATCACATAATTTTAATGTTAGTACTGAGATTTTGCTCCAAGAGATTCTCATGTCCCTGTAGCACCAAAATGACTTGAGCATTTGGCATACCTCAAAAGCATAACAATCTATCTCACTCATTGGAAATGACACAGCGAGATCTATCTTTTATAACCTGTCTCCTACACGGACAGATAAACTCTCCAGAGTTAACACACTGTATAGTTTACCTTCCCTTTCTGTTAATGTAGGAAATTTCCAAAATCTTTATTGAGCCCATAATAAATCATTTTCTGACACAGCCATTTTTTTGGATTCAGGTGCCTACCCTCTTAGCTATCACTGTGAATTGAACTTTGGGATATTTTTTGTCAAAACCATACTCTACCCAGGCCACGCTTCTTCATGTGTGTCCTTTGCTGAATCATTGGGAAATCTGTGAAAAATTTCAGTTATTTCCTGCAATATTTTCAGTTTCAATTGAGATCCAGGCTCTTCCTACTTTTGCCATTCTTTTGTTCAAGTTTCCCCTTTCTGACATTTACTTTCAGTTGCTGAGTGTTGTAGGGGAGCAATGAGCAGGCTGCTGGAATTGCTGCCAGCAAGGAAAGAATGGTTGGTAGAGGGAGATCTTCCCACAGACAGAGCTGAAAGCTGCCTTGAAATCAAAGTTGTGTTCAGAACCAAGAGTTCAGGAAGGTGACTGAGTTTGTAAACAAGAGATGGAAGCCTGGTTTCTCTCTGCAGCCCTCAACTCTTGAGCAACTCAGTACTTTTATTAAGATCCAACTTGAATTGTTTATCTGTCTACCGATAATACCACTCTGACTACCCTTACCAGGATTTTATTCTTTTATATGCTGTACTAAAGCATAGCCTATTCATAACAGAAGATGTATTCAATTTATTGTAATTATTTCTGTTGCTGGTTGTGAATTATTTGAATAGGACCATATCTATCCTGTTTATAGATGTATCTCTAATCCTTAACATCATGACAGATAAGAGGTGCAGTGAATGGTTAGGGTACAGATGAATAAATTAATCTATAAGGAACAGGATGCTAGAAATATTAAGAGCTAACATACTATCAAGGAAACCACACCCAGGGAAGTAAGATCATGAACTATATAAAGAGTTTTAGTAGGGTTCAGCTGGGCTGTTGTTACAAATTGACTTTTTAAATTTTTAAGATGTCGTGAGTGTTCTTATTTGAAAGGACACAATCAAAATCTATTTATTCAATAATTTTACCCTGTATGTTGACATATAATGTGTTTCTACAGTTAATGCCTTTAAAATGTCTGATGTAGTAGAACTTTTATATAACATGATTTATAAAGAAAGCCATGTTCATAATGACAACATGGTCCATTCCTACAAAATAGTTTCACTGTTTTGTGACAAGGCTTTGCACTATTTGCAAATGCACTGCACAGAACAAGATACAGAGATCATGGCAGAAAGACAGTAAATAGTCTCGACAATAAATGAAAACCATGATTAAAAATTGTGATTAAAAATCAAGAAGTCAAGCAAAACTGTATTATTCATGAACCTGGGATATTTAAAACAGTGCCTGGGACTAGAAATCTTCAATAGTTATATTTAAGGCCAAGAAAACAATAGCAATAGGAAGACATGTTATAGGGTATTCAAAGAAGCATAATTTCAATTTAGACTTAAATGGAGAGAGAGAGAAGACAAGAAAATGTTAAGGAAATCAAATTCAAAAGCCCTGAAATAAGACAGCTGGATGTAGTTCAAATCCAGAGAGAAGGGCAGTCTGGCCACATCAAGGCAGTGAAGAAAAGGTGACAGTCCTTGGATATATTTCCATAAGAAGACATCACTCAACATCCAGAAGGTGGTAATTCATTGACATATAGAAGGCTGAAAAAA
>NW_004567115.1:47142557-47175585 GCF_000260355.1 Condylura cristata | reverse complement strand
ATATCATTATTAGATTCTACCATTTCTCACCCACCATGATGGCCCCCTGCATGATTCCCTATAGTTTTGAAATTCACTTCACAAAATAATAATATGTCCAGACTCTTCACTTCACAGCAGAGTCCGGACATATTATTGTAAATGAGTCAAATACTGTCTGTTTCTATATATAGTTTCTATATACTCTCAGTTGCATCAATCTTATAATGCCTAACCCTTTTATCCCAAAGTAAAACTGAATGTCCTTAGAATAACCTATACAATGATCTTGCCTTGCTATCATTTACATTTTTGGGATATTTTCCTAAGTCTTTCCTCTATCTACTCTGCCTGCTCCCCTTCTGTTACTCAAACACAGCAGGCACATTATGGCAAGGGATCTGCCCTGGAGTTGTTCCTGCTGCCTGGAACTCTCTTCTGTTAATCCATATGGCTGTTTTCCACTCTTAACACATCTGATTTTTTCAGTGTGGTCTATTCTGACTGTACCTAGCAGTACACCTGATTCTCCCTATGGTTATATTATTACATGTTTGTTAGCACCTTTTTAAAGGTAGATTCTTTATTGTTTGACTCTTAGGAATAGTAGGTCAGCTCCTAGAGGGTAGGAGTGTCCATCTATGTTGGGCATCCTAAGTGCCTCCAGCTCTCTCTGCACTTGTCTATGCTCCACAACCTTGGTTGTGTGAATGTAATAATGATTTGCTACGATTCCTTCTCTCTGTTTTTATGTCTAGGTGTACTGACATATTTATGGAGACTAAATTTTTCATGTACAATTTTTCACTTTTCCATTAGTTATAGATCAACTTTTTCTTATGACTTTCTACTTCTATTTTGATAGAGAAAAATAACAGCATTGAAGAATGGATATGTTTCTGGAGGATGATGTCACATATAACTCTATTTTGTTAATCAAGAAGCAAGATACTACAGACACAGAGAGACAGAGCAATATGGAGATAAATATGTATTTCTATTAATTTTCCTTTCTTATAGGGCAAAGCATCGCACCTGTAAAAAAGCAAACCTATATAAAGAATTGAACATTCACAAATATTAAAGAAAACAATAAGCAATAAGGATAACCATAATAGTAACAGCAGTACTTAGCAAGTCTATAAAAATGATAAAGCAGTTGGTAACAGTCAGTATGATGAGTTGAAGAAAGATATCAGAAAATTCATTTTTCCTTAAAACAATAGTGATACTGCTAAGAACTTCTGTTTCAAAACAATTCATTTTAAAACATCTTGCTAATGCTTACCCAACACTCACATAAATGTAATTGTGTGATGCTACTTCAATTAAGAACTATAAAAAGTAAGTTAATGTGAGATTATAACTAAGTTAATATCTATCTATCTATCTATCTATCTATCTCTATATATAGTCTGTATACACTTGTAAAATTAGATGAATTTCACTATGAATATAAATTAAACCATTCACAAAATTAAATTAAATTTCAGCAAATGAAAGCTATACGTGATGAACTCCAAACCTATGTAGTGGTTTGGATTTATACAGAGAATTTGTTTTGTAAGTACTAACTTAACAATATTATGCATAAGCAAAGAAAAAGAAAAAAAGAAAGGGCAAAGAAACCAAAACAGGCTATTTTTCATTAGAATTTCCTTTCCCAAATTCTAGAAAAATGCTTTCATGTTATCTTTCAGTTCATCTGTTTACCCATCTATCTATCCATCAATCATGTATCTGAAGGGAGGAAACACTTTGACACAGAAGTGAACATCAGCCATTTCAATAGGTACACAAAACCACTTGGAAGTAGTAGATATATTTTAAGAACTACAACAATTAATGTTTTAGCTGCATTGATTTTTTTCCATTCCAGGAATCTTCTTTTTTATGAAAGAACTTTGGGACTCTCCTATCAGAAAGCCCAGATGGATTACTCTTAATCTAACTTTATTTGATTAGAAAATAGCAGAGATTTCCATGAGGTCTTATAATTTATTTTCCCCAAAGCACTAGAGTTTCGTTATTTAAAATTTTCAACTTTTTACATTATGTTCATTTTATAATTATATAGTTGAAAGTTGAAGAGAGGTATATCAGACGTGACTAGCTAAATGCCTCAAGGGGCACAAATAAACATTTGTAGATAACTGTAATAAATTCACATCTCTTGTCTTTACCTTTATATCACATTTGCAGTAAAAAAGTGAAACCCTACTGAGCCCAAAGTAGACAGCTTCAACCAGGTCTGTTGCTATTAAGAGACATTTGAAGGAAACACAAAGGAAGTAATTGTAGTGCAAAGGGCATCATAAGACTTGAAGAAAACACTTTCTGTAGAACTCTGATCAGAAGTTTTTATTTTATTTCAAATGTCAGAAAAAATGGATAAAACTCCTCCCAGTGTGGCAATTCAGGGGAGAGAAGGGGCTTTGAAGGTGGTTGTTTTGCCTATTAGAGAACGGCTTCATATCTTCATGTTCCCACATACACAGGGGCCATAAACTAATAAATAAAAACAGAAACAACTCTCACTGAAGCAATTCAACAGATGTACTCTATTCTTCAAAGTCTTAACTTAAAAAAAGAACAGATTAAGACAGATGCTTCTCTGCAGTTAGGATCAATCATTTCTGACACCAAAAGTGACCCATCCAACATGGAAGTGGTTTGTGTCTATCAGTGGGACTTTAGCTGAGGTGGGACACAGAAAACGACTGGGAACTTGTGTGAGAAAAAATGTTACTTAAAACGAAGTCTCCAGAAATGCCAGGATAAGAATTCCGCACGGCTTAGTAACACTAAGTAAATGTTAGCAAAATGTCTTCATATATTCTTCATACTTTGGGAAGAAAAGTTGATACTTAGTTTCCAGATTTTGATAAATGACCTCCAATTTGATATATATACTGCATATATTTGATTCTGTAGTGTGGGCACAATCCTCATTATTTTTTGCTGTAGGATATTTTAAAGAATCCTTGCTCTTACTAATGGGAAAAATCTCAACCATGTCATTTTAATTGACAATAACCTTAACATCATAGTATCCATGATATGTGAGAAAGAAATCTTCACTGAATTGTTTATATCAGACTAATTTATATTTCAGACTATGTAACTTCACATTTTATTTTTAATAGAATTGTTTAAATATATTTGTTTATTGATTTATGCATGACTCAACTCCATGCCATTGAGACTACATAGAGTATATAGCTGGTAGGGTATACATAGAGTATCCCCGACTTTCAGGTTGAGCTGGGTTTAAGATGGTGTTGCCACAAATGGCTTTATGCAAACATGACTTTTATTGACTCAAAGAAAAAAAAAAAGCACACTCATGCTGAAAAATCATACTTACAACAGCCAACAAACCTTCACTTAAAACTCTGTTATCTTTTAACTTTTGTCCTTTGTATCTTATTATGAAATCATAATGCATTTTGCCTATCATGAGATGCCTTCAATATTTTAAACCTTGATGTTACCATATTGAGTAGAGATATCAAAATTTAGGTCTCCATTTTTCACATATTGGGTGAAACATGATCTATGTTTTGATCATAAGTAGTATAATTGAATATAATTTATAACCTCATAAGTGATTATTCCCTTAGGAAAAATTTCTAGAGCTTAAGTATATGGACATTTAAAAATCTTATTAGCTGGATCCAAATGCCTTTAGGAAAGCATAGTCAATGTGCATATTCAGTAACTGGTATCTTTACCTTGAATAAAAGTTGACATTATCATAATTAATTGACTCCTAATTTGATAGGAACATCTGGAATCCTATTTTTTCTTTTAATGTGAGTATCTTTTATTTCTGGTTAAGTCAAGCCTGTTTTGTCTGTCTGTTAGTTAACAGGGACAAGCTTGGGTCATGGGGACAGGGATATTTCCTGGTGAAATCCCCTCTACAGGGAAGCATAATCCAAATAAGCCTGACCCCATTACTAGTATAAAGTCATTTCAGAAACAAGACTTGAGCAAAAATCACAATAATAACACCATATTTCTAGATTACTTTGAATCTGAAACATTTCTAATTGTTCTTCTGTAGTTGGTAAAAATTAGAGCAAATATATATATTTTTTTCTGTAGCATTTGTTGTGGTTTTATAGAAGTACAACACACAAATAAAATCTGTCGATAATGGAAATCTTACCAGATGCACAATGAGCATCTGCTCTTATACAAAAACTTGTATTCTAATTAAAATACTTTCCTTCTTAAATAATGCATAGAAAGATACAAGATTAGAATAAGTACTCATTGGTAAAATCCAAATTCTATAAAACCAGTTTATTTGATTTTAAAGGAGGCAGATTGGAAGTTCTAAATATCACAGTGCCTAGCAAATCATGTTTCTGCCAATGGCACTATGCACCCATGAAGCAAAACTACCCACCCCTCTGCATTTTTTTTTTTTTTGGTGTTTGTAGTATTTTTAGGAACAGTAAATGCTGATTACAGTGTACTAAGCTTTTACTAACACATAGGCCTTTGACAAACATTGTCAGTTATTCCCGGGGCGAAATATCTGTCCAATTTACTATCTCAAAATACCTAAGATGTTATTTAAAGTTGTTTTTTTTTTTCAAAATATGCCTATCATGTTTTGCCTTTTAATTTTTTTTCATTGTGAAATACTATACATATGGTATAGTCCTCTTACTCTTATGAACAGTTGTTTTTTATGACAAAAACTTTTCCATGGCTCAAGAGACATTTAAGTCACTGTCATATGATTCAAGGAGCCTTCGTAATTGAATCCTGAATATTTGTCCAGATATCTTTTCTTTTAATTTTTAAAGATTTTATTTATTTATGCATATAGAACTGGGGTGCAGGCCAGAGGTTGTAGGAGCAGTGAGAGATTCACTAGAGACAGAGTGGGGAGCAGAACAGGCAGATGTACTGACATACACAGCTGAGGGAGCCGCAGCAAGACAGAACACAGCTGGGCACCTGCAGCCATCTTTCTGTCCTTCCTCAATGCCATTGTTTGAGTTTAAGTCCCTTAAATAACCCATCCTATTTCTTGTCCACATTAAGTGGTTTTCATCCGCACAAAATGTTCTTCTTTCACCTATTTCTCTAGACAAGGATGTGCAGTTAGCTGGCAACTAATTTTAATTTGCAGATAGGGAAATAGACAGGTAACTTAGTAATTGCCTTTGAGTTTTGGTTTTAACTAACCTACAGGACAAGGGATGGCCCAGAGATTTACTGCAAGTTTCAATATTCTGATATCCTTTATTTCAAGAGGATATTTACAGGGTGAGTAAAGTCTAACATTTGAGAAACTACAAGACAAATTCCAAAGTCCTCTAAATATATTGTAACTCTGAATTAAATTACTCTTCCAAGTAAGGAAAAAAAGAGCTGCAAATTATTACTAAGTCAACACTGTCTTGGGCTGTTTTCCAGTAATTTGCGTGAGTGTGGGTGAGTGTGTGTGTGTGTGTGTGTAGTCTAATAAATGTCCTCCAGATAGTATGATGGGTAATGGGATTTGCTGCCTTTTTTTCTTAGCATTAAAGCCCTGGGTACCCCCGTGGCTATGCATGAGGAGGTATCCCTGTGGCTACATGTGAAGTTTAAAAGCTTTATTCTTGTTTTGTAAAAGTTTCTTTTAGCATAGCAACATTCAGAGATGAATCTGAAAGCCAAATAACTTTTAAGCTTGGAGTTCTGCTATGAAGATTACTTTCTTTGGTGAAAAGAATCCCAAATAGTGTCTGAAAATAGGTCTCTATGGGTACATTTTATGATTTGAAAGCCTTTTTCTTTTTCCTAGAAAGATGGTTTAGAAGTCTAAATCACTAACTTTAGGGAGAGACAAAAGGAACTCACCCACTTAGGGAAGCAGGAACGCCCTCCGCAGGCTACTTCCTGCTACAACTGGACTTCACTGGACAGCCACCTGCCTGTGGTAAAATCAGCTAACATCACCAAATGTCTAGGTTGATCAAAATAAACATTTCTATGTATCAGCTTGTCAAAATAATTGTATGCTTTCTGGGGCTTTCTGAATCCATGATTGTTTTCCTCTTCATTAAACTTGACTCTTCTGGGTACAGATTCAGGTCTTCAGTCACGCACATTCCTCCATTGTTTTCCATCATTTTGGCTGCGGCTGGGGCTCCACTCAGCTTACACATAGTAGCTCTCCTTGCGTCCCTGCTGCAGAATATTTGCCGTCACACCCCAGGAATCCAGGCTGATGTGGGATGTTAGGGAGCCCCACTTTCCAGGAAAGGAGGGTGTGGACATGAACCAGAAGAACATCAACCTTTGTCCACCACTATGAAGGGCTGTGTTCAGATGCATTATAAATTGCTTCCTCAAGGCTCCCAAAGGAAAAGGCATCTCCTTACCCCAGGGAAGCCACGTCACTTTCCCAGTCTTTCTCTTCTCGATCTTTATTCTTGGACATTTAGTACAAATGCTCTTCCATGAGCATGTGTTACTTAATTACTTATATCTAGGGCCCACACCAGGATGAGCACTACATTAACATGTCATTGAGGGTCCTCCCTGGTGGCGCAGCGGGTTAAAGCACAGCACTAAGATGCTAACGCCACTTCAGCATGAGTTCGATCCCGAGTGTCAGTGACTTTGCAAGAGCTGCCTAGATGTCCCTTTGCACATCCCCTGAGGGTTTGGTGTACTATCATTTTTACTTTTTCTTCATAAACAGCAATCCTGCAACACATTGCTTTACTTTTTTTTAATTTTGACATTGGTTTACATCTTGAACAAGTAGGATGGACTATGAGACCCTTCATAGCAGTTAATGACAGTTTTTCTAGTCTAGTTTGCTTACACTCTGCCCACCACATCTACTATATTTGCAGGCCTCCTCTAAACATATTCAGATATTTCTAGCTCTGAAAAAAATTGCCTGGATCTCCTTGCTTGATAGCAGACGTGACCACTCCTTTTCTGGACCTTCTGGACCTGCTCCTTCATCTGCATTTGCTTTGTCACAAATCACTTTTTTTCTTTTGTCCTTTTTAGGGATGTTGAATTAGGTGTGTATGCAGCAGGAAACATTTACCATAGGTTAATTTTTTAGTATAATTAATATACATATCAATGCTAGGTCATTTTTATAGTTTACTCAGTCTATAAGCAGAGGTTAACTCTCCATCTGTCGTGATATTTACTTAAGACATATTTTCTGCATTTGGTAGGTCATTGGACAATATATCATTAATTTAGCCTCTCAATGTTCATTTTATTAAAAGTTACAAAGACATTGCCACAAAGAAAGGGTCCTTTCTAGTCAGTTATATTTAACACTTCTCTGTAGATGCTCTATGTGAACACAGAGCGGCCATCAATGAAACGCTGAGGAGGCATTTGTGGAAACCACCAGTGTCTGCATGAGCAGGGTACAGATAAAAGGCTGAGTCTTTCAGAGTCTTTCTGTATTAATTTTTACTGTGATGTTTGGAAAAGCTTATAATTGAGGGGTCACATTGGATAGTTTATTGACATTGCATAATTAATCCAAAAAACAAATGCAGCACCCAACACGATCTGTAACACTTACCTGTTACAGCTTCCTCTAACACTTAGCACACATGAGTACCTGAAACATATATTGCTAGAAGTGGGAAAAGATGTCAAATACCGCTGATTGTTATTAATAATAAGTCTAGTTGAGTGGATCCTCTAGCTCTTAACTATAATAAATCTATGAAACAAATGGTAAAATAACCTTTGAAAGTTGAAACACGAACTTTATTAACTTTATCAAGAATCTGAATCTTTTTATGATACCATAATATAAATTAATACCTTTATATTAAATAAAATATAGTAGTATTGGTTTCTAAGGAATGAAATGCATAAATGAATTATGTAAAATCCAAGGTAATGCATAAAAGAAAAAAAAAATAACTAGTTCTAATGATTCAATTATATTTCAAAATAAGACCTGAAGAGTATGATGAAATTAATTTGAGATAAAATATGATAAAGCATCCTTACATAACCTCAAAATAAATCATTGATTGGGGCCCTCCCTGGTGGCACAATGGGTTAAGGTGTTGCACTTCATGTAAGCCACAGCCGCTTCAGCGTGAGTTCAATCCCTGGTCCTGGAGTTGACCCACAGGGCACAGCAGACCTCTCCTGTCTTGCCTGCTGCTCCCCTCAGCAGTGTGCTTTGTCACTGTTCTGTCTGTTCTGCTCCCCACTCTGTCTCTGGTGAGTCCTCTCCCACCCTGTGCCTCTGGCCTGTACCCTAGTTCTGTATAAATAAATAAATCAAATCATTGGTTGTTATGTTCATCAAAATAATACCTAGAAATAGAAAGCTGAGAATAAAATAAAATCCAATAAAAGGTATAGAAATTGATTTAAGATTTCATGCAATAATATAAATAGACACATCAACACATTTAACACAATAAAATAAGAGTCCCATATTGTTTCAAGTAAGTTTTGGAGTTCAAATAAAAAGTATATATGAATTGCCAAAACAATTATGAAGATAAGTGGATAAAAGGAAAAACACAGTGGTGTACTTAACAGCAATTCTACATTCTTCTCCCTAAGTTAACTTCTCTCTCCTCACTCTTTGGGGGGACTGTGTGTCTAGATCTGCACCCTAATTAACATTGAGAATTGTATAAGATGTTTCTGTTTTCCTTAGAATATGCTCATAGCACAATAATTGTAAAATCTGTACTTAACCTAATTACAGTATAAACAATTAGAAATTATACCCTGGAAAAGTTTTCACCTATTTCTGCTTTGTTCCCGCTCTCCACTCCCTTTAAATGCTGGAAAGTGAAAACCTGAAGTGTGCAACTGTGGCTTCCGTCTTGTAGTCTGAGGTGATAACTTTTTGGTAAATGTTCAATGTATCAAAAGTAGTGTTATAGAAAGTTATAACAACATAGGTGCATGAATAATATCATTATGCATCATTTTTTGACCTCCTGAATTATATTTAAGGGACAAATTTGCATGTGTTGATGGTCCAGATCATTTGAATTTTCTATTATACTATTAAATATTAATTCAAAATTACGAGATTAAATAATATGTTTTGGTGAATTTAAATGTTAATTACAAAAGCTGAGAAAAAATGTTCTATCTTAAAAGAGCCAAACCTGTTGTAGAAAAAAAAAAAATCATAACAAATCATTGATGGAAATTCTGTTGTTAAAGTAATAATGACAGATTTCACCACTGGGGAACCCTGTCCCCAGTGGTGAACATGTTAAAGTCTCAGTACTGTTACACTATGTCTAGCTAAGTGAGTTCCATCCCTGGCCAGCGAGCTGGCTCATATGGCGCAGCAGATCTCTCCTGTCTCACCCACTGCTCCCCTCGGCAGTGTATTTCGGTGGACCTGCCTGTTCTGCTCCCCACTCTGACTCTAGTAAATCCTTTCTCCCCCAGCAACTTTGGCCTGTACCCCAGATCTTATATGCATAAATAAGTAAAATAAATATTTAAAAATAAAATAATGTGGGGTAAAAGTCAACTTTCAGACAAAGTCAACTTTCAGTCAACTGAAACAAAAGTCATCAAAACTATGTGAAGTAACACTTTTCACAAATGGTCTGGGCAGAGAACAATTCCTCACATACAGAAAAGACATAAGAGAAATAGAGATATGTTCACACCCAAACAGGTTCATAAATGTTCAAAGCAGATTTTTTTATTGTATTGATTTATACTTACAAGAGCCAGGGTACAGGGCAGAGGTATGGAGGGCTGAGAGGATTCACCAGAGACAAAATGAGGAGCAGAACAGGCAGATCGACTGAAATCTACTGCTGAGGGGAGCAGCGGGGAGACAGGAGAGGTCTGCTGCTTCCTGTGTGTCAGCTCCCTGGCTGGGAAACAAACATGTGCTGCAGTGGCCACAGATTGCTTCATAGTGCTGTGATTTAATCCATTGCACCAGCAGGGAAGGCACCATAGCAGTTTTATTTTAAAAGCAAAAACTGGAAGAAAAAATACTTAAGATAAGCAAAATGTGGTTATCTCCATACAATGGAAGGTTAGCAGCAAATAAAATCAACTATCAATATACTCAACAAGTTAATGAATCTCAAAATAATTACAATGCATGAAAGAAGGCAGAGCAAGAAACCATCATTACTGACATACTTTGTGATATCATCCATATTACTTTCTAGAAAACACAGGCTAGTCAACAGTGGCAGAAACAAGTTTATAAATGGTGCCTCCATGATGGGAAAAGTGATGAAAGAGCAAAGGGTAACAGAAGGCCATGAGAGAAACATTGATAGTAATTGATTCAATCACTATCTCAATTGTGATGATATTACCATGAATAACATATGGAGAGTGAATCTATACTGACCAATTTTTTCAATATTTAGCAGATTTTCAGTGTTTATCAAATATCTGTTTTAGATACTACAATTCATTCTAATCAATTACACTTTAATCAGGCTGGCAAAAATTCCATCAACAGCCAAATGCCCACTGGTTTTTTCAGAAGATGATGCCCTCTGTATGTCCCTTTTTACCAACAGGGGTCTCAAACTCTGTTTTTTTCTTCTCAAATAATAATCACTAAAATCTATTATGATTTCACCACAAACCTGACCTAATGTAGGACTTTATATACATTATATTTGCCTAGACACTCTGTTGTATATCACATTCCATGAATCCAACTTCAGATAATCCACAATGTTTTGAATATTTGTATGTATATATAAGTATTAAACATATATGCAGGCACATACACACATCAGTACACATATACATCTACCTGTATGTACACATATATATCAGTACACATTTACGTTACCTATATGTCAATAGTGCATCCGTAAAGTAATTAAATATATGAATTTACTAGGAGAAAATATAAATTTCCCAATAGTTAAGAGGAATACTTATTCATAAACAGTACCTAAGACAATTGGCAATCTCTTTGGAAGATAAAATTGTTGATTTATATATCAAACCAGGTATAAATATAATTTTGATGAATAATGTATACAAATCAGATATTAGTAAATCATTGAGAAATGAAAATGACTGAGTATCTAGCGAAATGAAGTGGAGATGATGAATATAATAAAGATTTAATTGTTTTTTTAGGGTCTACATTTTTAACGAAACAGTCACTGTTTACACAATTTATTTAAGCCCTTGCTGGCTTCCAAGCATTTAATTTTCTGGTCCAATTATGCTAGTGAAAACAAGTAAATCTTGAAACAAAAAACATGCAAACATTTCTGGCAGTAATGGCTTTTTCTGGATAATACATATACAGAACAGCTCATTTTAATTTGAATTTTTTCCAAGAGTGACATATAATTTTAAAGAAAAAAAATGATAAAACTTGCAAGTAAATTCACTTTATGAACTCCTCACCTAAGAGTCCAGATTTGATTTGATATTTGTGTTTAACTCCACGTTTTATGTTTACAGTCCTGTTCTGTTGTACTTAATTAACATAGAATAAATGGAATTTTTCAGGAACATATTTATTTTGGTTTCCCACAACAAGTCAATGCAATCTGCCAACTTGTTTGTACATAGGGCACACTCACATCTTGCATTCTTCATACCCATGTTGCTTTAAAGACATTTTACAGATGGTGAACTACCTACATACAGACTAGTGAGAAATATGTTAGAATTTTTGAAATAGGACACCTTCCCCGTACCTCCCTATCAATCCTCTGCATATCTATGCCTTTCCCCATGTGCACAAAGGATATGCATCATTTATTTTCCTAAAAATTGAGTTTTTATTCATTTCTCTAAGCGCATAAAGCCATGTGCTGGCTACATTTGTATGTCTGAATCAAAGCAGCCACACTTTTTCAAATGATCTGTTTTCCTAGGTTTTTCAATATTTTATCATGCATTACTGTTTTCATCCTAAGGTGTATGAGATAAATAGTATTTTACCCTAATTGGGTAAGGTGTGTAGTAGTATTTACAAATAAACAAACAATTTCAGGTTTTTTTTTTTTCCAAATAGCATTTTGATAGAATATAACAAAAGGAAATAGAACAACACTTGCATAGAAATATATTTGCTATCATAGTAATAACAGGATATTTAAATGTCCTCCCTGTATTGTCTATCACTTGGCTTAAATGAAATGGGTTATTGGGCACCCTAAATATAGCCACCAGCTCTGAAACTCTCATTGCCACTGCTCATTTAAGAAATTAAAAGATGACCCACCCTAGTGGTACAGCAGGTTAAAACACAGCACTAAGAAGCAAACGCCTCTTCAGCATGAGTTCCATCCCCACCCGGAGGTGAACCACATGGGGCAGTAGACCTCTCCTGACCCGCCGGCTGCTCCCCTCAGCAGTGGACTTCCTCGGTAGACCTGTTCTGCTCCCCACTCTTGACTCTGGTGAAGCCTCTCACCGCCCCTGCTCCTCTGGTCTATGTCCCAGTTCTGTATGCATAATGGTTGATCATTTAGAATTAATAAATTGCCTTTTATAACATTATAGGGAAACAATCTTAGCATCTAGGTGTATTTGGATTGGTATATTTTATGAGAAATGTCACACAAGGGAAATGGAGAGGCATGTTTTATCTTATTTCTAGGTTAACCGATACTGTGTTCAATCTATAGGATTTAAAACATACCAGAATTATAACTATTTCATTTCATGAGATACTGTAAGGAATTGGAAAATAAAATATGGAAGTCACTACAGCATATGTTCATCTTTTAATATAGATTAAAATGCAGGTGAAATACTTTAGTCACAGATGGAGGTAAAGAAATTCACAATGGCATAGTCTTGGACACTTTCTACATCTCCCCATAAAATTCAGACAGAATATCTGAGGTAGCACAGACTATACCACGCATGGTATTCAGTAGGAGGAATGTCCATAAAGCCCATCTGGAATTAGGTTGGCCTTCAATCCACCTGAAGCAGAGAGAGAGCTAGAACCCCAGGCTTGAGTGGGTGTGTGGTGATTATACAGGAAAGAAAAAGGGAAACCTGCTGTTCAAGCACAGAAGACTTAAAAGCACCCACAAGCATCACTGTCCAAAGGAGGAAATCTCACCCTAGTGAACCTTCAGCAGCAAACCTAAGGACAAAGCCCATGAAACTAGCAGGTCCCCATACCTTTCAGCTTGCGAGGCTGCATAAAACAAGCAAACAAATAAACAGAGTCATCACGGGCTTTATTAAGACCATTATGTCATGGGGGTGCTCAGCCATATCAAATAAAAAGACGCGCATTTGGAAGAAGAGAATGAATTTTGGGGCATGGTGCTAGGAAGTGCTACTGGTTAGTCTAATCTGAAGGTAGAACTTTGAGTGAACACTGTGAACATTTAGTTAGTGGAGGAGGCAAGATCAGAATCGCTGAAAGGGCTACAATGATTCGTTCATGATTATGAAAGAAAAGGTATTGTGTTTGCATTGTGTATGCAGAAACATCCATCAGAAATTATTAGAAAACCAATCCACATAAATGTATATGGTGGAAAAGCACAAAAACCTTATGTTACAATAAAATAGTATAAACAGATCAAAGTTGTTTCTGTCGAACAATAAAGACACACCAGAGACAAATGCCTAATAAGATGACTAAAACATAATCCTTTCTAATTCCATCCACGTCACTGGAATGGCATCAGATCTCTTTTATGGATGCATAGTATTCCATTGTGTACCACCTCTTCTTGATCTAGTTATCTATTTTTGGGCCTTGGATTGTTTCCAAGCCGTACCTGTTATAAATAGGGCTGCAATAGAAACTCTATGGGGGTAGATCTGTTGTAAATATATGCAAATATAGATTAAATTAATAAAAAAGAGAGGGAAAAGATGATTATGACATCTATTTCCCAAATCCTCATTTCTAAATCTACTAAAATGATTCCTGTTTTCCTTGGAGACATGGTTGTTGATAGGGCAAAACTGATGATGACAAGCTGAAAGGACCAGAAGGAATGATGCAGACTCTTCAGAAGGACATAGGCGTAGGATTGACCCTACTGGACAACTCTGGGACAAATATATTATAACCTTTTCAAAAATAAACATCAATGAGCACCTAATAACATAAATAAATAATCGAAAAAATAGAGATGAGAGATTTCTTCCTCAACAAATACAGAAGGAATTAGAATGAGATATGTGAAAATTATCATTTAGCAATTATCTTAGATTGAGACAAGAATCATCTATGTGATCTTGGATTGAGACAAGAATCATCAATGTTGAGAAAGTTGAAGACTAAATGACTCAAAGTATCTCCTTACAGGATATATTTATTCATCACCAACGTAATATTGCTAACTGCAGTGGAAAAAATTTGGCAGTTTCTAAATTAACCCGGTGATTAAAGTTAGCATCACAAGTAATGATATACATCAACATCATCATCTTTCCCATGGTATACTGAAATCATCACTCGGTTACTGCTATAGCACTCTTTCTCAAAGTGTATTATTTTAATCTACTCATAAGGAAATGCCAGACAAACATATATTTAGAAAATTTCTGCAAAGTAATAGATATATATTCTTGAAAAATGTCAAAGCCATAAATGAGAACACAAGACTTAGGAAATTTCAGAGTAAAGGACATGCAGGAAATTCCAGGCTAGATTCTAGATCAATAAAAATAAAAAAAGGAAAAAAAAAAGATTTGGAACAAATTATTAGGTCATTTTCCAGAAGTAATTAAGCAAAGAGTATAATGGTACTGCAATATCAGAATTGATTTACTGTTTTTGATAAAATACTGTGAGAATGCTCTTATTTGTTTGAATCAGTGGGGCTCCATTCCTTCTGTGGAAGGATAAAAGCAGCATTGTGCTGTGTGGTTTGGATCTCACTGTGCCAAGTGCTAAGACTTTACTTATAGAGCCAGTTAATCAAATAGAATTACAGTATAACTTATTGGGGAAAAACCATATCACCCTAATATAAGTATACAATTGGCAAGGAAAGAGTGTAGGTTATGATGGAGGTTTTGCAGATAGTGGAAGAGCTGCAGACTTTGGGGTTCACACCTTCAGGAAGGATTGCTGCCCTGAATTGAAACTCTGCTGAAGATAGCTGCATCTTGTAAAGAATACATAGGAGAATGAGCCACATCCAAAAAAAAGTTAGATATAGGAAAATGCCATTTTTAAAAAGGAACAGGGCCTTTTGCAAAATTTGAGGTTCTGTACAGAAAACATCCAGGGACAGAAGCAAGGACTCCTGATTTTCCATTAGATATTCTTCCAACACTTTGATGTTTAGTGCTTTCTGTCAACTTCAATGTTAACTGAAAATCTCTTCGTTACCTCCAACAGTACTGGGGTAGGAATGAGAAAATCTAACAGACAGTGTAGCAGACTTGGCTCATTTTCCATATGTCAATTAATTTGAGAGAAGCTTTCTGCCATTTCTGATTTTTTGTCCCTTGTGGCTTATTGCTGCCTCATTTTTATTTGTTTTTGTTTTCCTATGCTGTCCTCTCTCTTATTTGAAACCTTAGAAACAGAGATTTTAGGGCTTCCCCGATGGCAGCACAACAGGTTAAAACTTAACACTAGGAGGCTGCCCACAGAGGCTTCAGTGTGAGTTCGATTCCCACCAGGGAGCTGACCCACCTGACTCTGCAGACCTCTCCTGTCTTGTCAGCTGCTCCCGTCAGCAGTGTACTTCATCCATCTACCTCTTCTGCTCCCCACTCTGTCTCTGGTGAAGCCTCTGACGGCTCCTGCTCCTCTGGTCTGTACCCCAGTTCTGTATATATAAATAAATAAATCTTTAAAAAATATAGAGATTTTTAGTCATACCACTAAGCAATCTTTTGAGTACATGTAGGTACTGTTCACAACTGTCATGCAAGCAAGGCTTCACCACAGCTGTGCCCCTACCAGTCATAATGTGCTGAACACACAACCAACAGTCCACTTGCTTCAGGCCAGGTGAAGTGACCCTCTGGTCATCTAGAAGCATGTCAACAGGTAGAGAAAAAGCAAAGATGATTAAATTGCTCCATTCCAACTGGCAAAGAACTCCTGGAGGCATTCATTATGAACAACTCAATTAGAAAAACTCTAGAACTGGAAGAGGCATGTCATACTCTCGATAAAAACTTAGCAATATTGGACTTCCCCTCCCCCCCACAATAAAGCCTCCACATTTTTTTTTAAGATTTATTCATTTATGCATACAGAACTGGGGTACGAGCCAGAGGTGTGGGGGGTGAGGGGAATCACCAGAGACAGAGAGGGGAGCAGAACAAGCAGAGTGAGGAAGTACATGGCTGAGGGGTGCAGGGGGCAGGTCAGGAGAGGTCTGCCGCACCATGTGGATCACCTCCAGGGTGGGGTTCGAAATCATGCTGAAGTGGCTTTAGCTTCTTAGTGCTGTGCTTTAACCCGCTGCGCCACCAGGGAGGGCCTTCCTCTTCCACATTAATTAACCCAGTTGAATCTGGACGACCCCAAAGTGACCTTGGCACCTGCCATCACAATTCACTGATGTACTTTGTTAAATTTACTTTTTATATGCAAAGGGCTGTTTTACCTAATCACTTGGTTATGTTTGGACTAATGTCCTTAGTCCTTAGCACTGAAATGCACAATAGGAAATTGGCCATGTTCAAAAGTATGCAGCCGCATACCACCTTAATGAAGTGCATAAAAACTTCGCCAGAGTCATCAGATTCTCCCATTCATACACCAGGTTCATCCCTCTATACATTAGCCTGTTTGTCCTTGGAATAACTCCTTATCCTTTTGTAGACAAGACCAATAATTCATGAGAGAGCTGGGAATAGCAAGCAGCCCCCCCTATTCCCAGCAGCACCGTCTTGCCACTAGATTATATTGACTCCTTCTTCACAGCAGCCATTTTCCTCGCACACTGAAACAGATCAGTATTTTTGATTGAGTTTGACATTTTGAAATTTAACTACAATAGCTTACCCTATAAACAGGAAGTGACTGTAAAACAGATGTTCTTATTTAGAGAACATGTTACGAAAAGAGCAAAACACTAAATTTGTCCTTGCTGTAATTGTGTCATTTAAACCAAGAAGAAAAAGTCAGAGTCCTAAGACTGAAGAAACCCTGATAGGAAAATTATGCCATCATTCAATGTTTTCAGATGTCACCTGAAGAAAGAACGTGATTTAAGGTTCAACATTTTCCCCTTGTGATATGAATATCAATTTCCAAATTCTGGTATACAGTTACTGAGTGGAAATGTTCCACTGCATGTGGAAATAAACCTTCTTGCATTACGTATAGTGAATTTTAGGAAAGATCCATTCTTAAACTCTAGAACCAATTACTATGCTTTTAAATTTTGTGAAAATTAACTCTGTGCATTCATTGTCCTGATTTTATTTATTCATTTATTTGTCTATGAAAGTTAAGCAGATGAGCCCTCCCTGGTTGTGCAGTGGGTTGGTGCACAGCACTGTGAAGCTCGCCACAGCAGCTTCAGTGCGAGTTCGATCCCCAGCCCCAGATGTGATCCACTTGGTGAAGCAGACCTGTCCTATCTTGCATGCTGTTCCCTTAGCAGTGTGCTTCATCAATCTGCCTGTTCTGCTCCCCAATCTGTTTCTAGTGAATTCTCTAATCACCCCTGCTAGAGAGCCCATACCTCAGTTCTGTAGAATAAATAAATAAAATCTGAAAAAGAAAGTTAAGCAGATGACATTTTTGTTTAAAAAAGAATTCAGCATGAGGACAATCAACTATGAAATAAAAAAATATCAATTTATTCTGAATATACTCATTAAATGTATTTTAAAAATTATTGAAAACCACTTACATGATTTTTAAGATAAACGGGAATTTTTCAGTGCTTTATGTTAGATAACACCATAACTACCTTGCTCTGTCTTCCAAGATAAACTGTCTTCACCCAGAGGACCTCCAGAAAAGAGTCACCAGGGGACTACACCTTTGAAAAGTGAATTAATTCACCTGGATATACCTGATGGGAACACATGACTGCTTGAAATCAGTGTTACGAACGATGTGGAAAGAGAGAAATGAAATAAACATTTTAGAAGATTCAATGAGGACATAACCTATAGCACTAAATCAATGATTCTTGTCATTTGGGAATAAGTCCCAATGTGATATGGCTCTCCTTATGCCAGTTCCCAAATGACATGATTTCTGTTAATATCCCCCTTGCTAAACAAGGGGAAAAAATCACTCCCTTACTTAAGATAGCTTTGTTGAGATAATATGGATTATGTACTATAATACTTAAAACATTTTCAAATGCAAACATGCAATCTTAATACTATATTTCTGGAACCAATTTTGATTTTTTTTCTTTGACTCTGCTTTATAGAAGAACATTTAATCTAGAAATTTGGGGATTTCAAATGAACAGTCTTTGGGGAATGTCTTTGGAAGGAGGATGTCTCAAAATTACTCCTACCTATTACTCATTCTATATGAATTTGGTGGGTGCAAATACCAACTTCCATGGTGTATTTTGCTGCAAATTTGAGCTATAATGAGTTAGGGACATCAACTTTAATTCCTATAATATGTGATTTTTTTTTAAATGGGATGATGAAATAGACTTCAATTATTCATAACTTCTTCAATAGTGAAGCATTAGAATTACTTTTGATGCAACTGAGAAACAGAGAGAGTATAAGAAAAGGATTATTGAGGCAGTTCTCATATGTAGCTTACCATCATTTATATCATTGTTTTCTTTTTTAAATATTTATTTTATATATTCATGCATACAAGAGCTGGGGTACAGGCCACTGGTGCTGTAAGCGGGTGAGAGGAATCGCCAGAGATAGAGTGAAGAGCAGAACAGGTGGATCCACTGATACACACTGCTGAGGGGAGCAGTGGGCAAGGCAGAAAGGTCTGCTGTGCCATGTGGGTCAATTCCCCAGTTGAGGATTGAACTTGTGCTGCAGTGGCTACAGATAACCCTACAGTGCTGAGACTTACTGTCTTTTTTCTGACATTATTCCTAAAATTTATTGGTTATACTAGCAGTAACAGAATGACTTTGTGACATCAAGAACCTTTAAAAAAAACTTTTCCTATATTTATTTCTATAAAAAATAACAAAGAAACAAATTTCAGTTAAGTAATTAAAAGAGAAAGACCATTGTTAGTTAAACATTAAGCTATTAAAAAGGATGAGCCAATAGCAAAATAATTTGCAAATTCTGACTTTTATAAGGGTATAAACAAAAGTAACTCCACTGGCCAACTACCCCATCTGTAGAAGTAATATCCAAAGGAGAGCTGTGGGGTGTCATTTTGCTTCTCTAAGAAAATAAGAGAAGACCGAAAACAGCTGGTCTTGTCAATTATGCTGGGAAATAGTTACAGGAATAAAACATGAATAGTAGTTTTGATTATCTTTCATATCCCTCGTCCGTTTCCATAGATCTCAGTAGTCACCACACCTGACCACAAGAAGAGTAATACTCATTCAGTGAAATAAACAAAAGCAATATATAATCCTCTGTCTTGGTTCCCTATTTTCAGGCAACTCATGATATGAACATGTTGTTTTTGAATCTACCTGGCTTGTTCTCTCCATCCTTTACAAATATGCAAGTTTCCGAGATTATAAGAGGAAGCTTGAGGCCATAGTTCAAAACAAATAATGTCCCTTTTTTTAGGAGGTGGAAATGAATGACATATAAAATTCTGTATGACACCTTGGTATTCCTTTCTATGACTGATGGCTGGTGATAAGTAAGTACCCTAAGCACAGTAATGGACTGCAGCAGGGATCACAGGACACTCTATACAACTAATTCATCTCATTAAAGATGAATGATTAATACATTGCCTGTATCTAAAAGCATTCAATAAATTTGATGCATCTCAGATGGAAGAGGAATCAACATTATTAAGATTGGCTAATGCAATTTTGTAGTGGTACTAAAAAATTATTGGTGTGATTAGTATTATTTCTGGCAAGTAAATTTCCATATTCAAGGTAAAAATGGGCTATGTCTCTAAAGAACTACAGATATACTCAGTAAAGGAGGCATCTTTTGACAAATATGTACTGAAAAAACTTTTCACTGCAAACTGCCACAAATAGATTTTATGATACAATATCAATTTTTAATTGTTAAACACTATTTTAATTTTAAAGAAATTTACTCTCAAAATCTTCTGATTGAAAATGTTTTACCAATAATCAGCATTTGCCATAAAAATTAGTGGAGAGTGAAAAAAGTTAATGAGAATAGAGACATGACATAATAAATCATACACAGCCACCTTTAAGTCCTTGGAAACTCATGTTTTAAAAGGTCACTTCTGAAGAATAAGATTCATGACGGGTCATCATTTTGGGAGTACTTTCTCTTCTTTAAAAAGAAATTGTGAAGGTTCTAGAGCACACTGAGGGCATTTTAACAAGGTCTGCGTATGTAGTGCCTAACTCTCATAATCTTGAGACAGTTGCCACAGTGGTGAATTTTTGAAGTTTTCTTAAAGGCAGAGAAAAGAAAGTGAGTAACTTCGAGAACAAAATGGCCTGAGCTTTTGTCAGCTGCATTAAATTCCTTTCAATGCACTATTCAGAGCATATGTGAGTCCTGCATTGCACACAGATTGGGCAAGAAAAAGCTACTGCTGATAACTTCCTGCAGTCTTGAATTTGATCAGAATCACATGATTTAATAAATTCCAGAATACTTACAAGTTTAAAGCCTTTAAATTCTCGCATAAACTCGCTTCCATGTCTTACCTTGCACTCCTTTTATCTATTTGGGAAGATGCATAGATAATATTACTCTCACTTCTCTCCCAATCTCTTCTTTTGGCTACTTTACATTCAGTATGTCCCACAGGAGCTTCCAGGGAGGGTGCGAACAGAGATTTACAGATGCCTACAGATGATGTTCTAAGGAAACTCGAGTTTTTTTGTTTGTTTTTACTTTCTTCACAGAATACTTTCAAATTTCATTCTTTGTTCCACCTACCTAGAACTGTTTGAACTCTCTCTTCTTTCTGTTTGATAAATCCTATCAAATAGCAATAGGTCCCAAGGGGAATGCCATATTATATTATAAAGCCAGGCTTAAAATACAAGTATCTTTCTTGATGTCATGACATACATAATCCAAAAATCAACTACACTGCATTTCCAATAGTGAGGCAGGATTCATGTGCTACTTGATGACGTGTATACAAACAGAAAATAGTATTAGTAGTCTTGTGAGTTTCAGATAACATGTATAGTTCAATCAGTACACAAAACATTTGAAAAGCACATCAGTCCAATGCTTGCCCCGAGGAAACAGCTAAACCACCACAAAAATACCAACAAAAAAGTACTACCAGGTGGAAAAATGTGTGAGGATACATGGATGGATGGATGGATGGATGGAGAGTGGGATGGAGGATGGTTGGAAATAAAGATACATATAGTCATGCTTGTGCACACTCCTAAACCATGTTTTTTTCTATTAATTAATCCATAAAATGCAACAAATTTAGAGATTAGTGTAGACTCTACTTTTCAATTTTAGTGTCATTATTATGAGGACAATCATAATCCTCTATAATGATATTTGCCATTCTAGAAAGTGCTTGGTTTCAATGGTCATGATAAAAATAACAGGACACACTATGTGTAGGTGATATAGGTGTTATTGTAGTAACAAAATAAAAACTTATTTTTCCTAGAATTTAATAGATATAAGGATTTGTTTTCTCACTGAAAAAGTAACCTGACACTAGACTCTAATCAAAGTAAAAATTTCCTTTGATACTTGCACCATCAAATTGAACTGATTTTCCAGGCTTCATACCTATTCAATAGAAGGATCTAGTCTCCATCTTTCACTTTTACTACTAAAATATTTCCTTTTCCTATGACCTATATAGAATCTCCCTCTCTCCATCTCTCCCATCTCTCTCTCTCTCTCTCTCTCTCTCTCTCTCTCTCTCTCTCTCTCTCTCTCTACTTATTTTTTTTAATGAAGGGATGACAGACCTATGGCAACTTTAATACACTCTGAACAACTT
Organism: Condylura cristata; assembly: GCF_000260355.1. Lineage (NCBI taxonomy): Eukaryota > Metazoa > Chordata > Mammalia > Eulipotyphla > Talpidae > Condylura > Condylura cristata. Next base: position 47,153,588 of record NW_004567115.1, on the reverse strand, counting down.
AGAAAACACCATGGTCAGTTAGGTACACCATCTCTAGGGTAGACAATACATGTAGATAAATCCATAGTCACTAAGGAAAAGCCCCTCATGTTTAAGAAATGGGGTGAGTTCCTACCTGGTGGCAGAGGGATTAAAGACTCAGAAGACTCAGCACTATTAACCTACTGCCAGCCACCGAAGCATGAGTTTGATTTGCTCCCAGGCCAAAGAACTAACCCACATGGCACTGCAGACCTCTTCTATTTCACCTGCTGCTCCCCTGAGCAGTGTATTTCAGTCCATCTTCCTGTTTTGCTCCCCACTCTGTCTCTGGTGAATCCTCCCACCCCTGCACCTCTGGCCTACACCCCAGTTTTGTATGCATAAGTAAAATGAATCTTAAAAGCAAAAAAGGAAATCTCAGTCCAGACAACACAGATGTCAGCCTTATACCCGAACAGAACACCCAGTCATACCCTGTGGGACTCTGACCTTCAGTCTGTGAGCTAATAAATGGGTGTTAAGTTTGCCAGAAACAGAGTAACAGAACTTAAACACCTGGGCCTCACTCCAGTTCTCACTCAGTTAGTCCAAGGTAGGGTTTGAGAATCTGTACTTCTAGAAAATTTCTAGGCAGTGCTGCTGCTTTGCCTATGATTTGAGAGCAGATCTGGCCTGGGGTGGGGCGGGGGAATGAATTACTGAATAAGGGAGGTGAGTCACACCATAAGTGACTGTGTAACCAGTGATTCTCACTCGCTGAACATATTCAGATGGTGATGTGGTCAGATATGATAAAAGTGAACACGACACTAAGGAAAGTGAGTACCGAGAACAGAAGACCACCAAGGATTAGGTACTGGGACACCAATGTTCAGACTGTCTTTGCCCTGTTCCCGCCAATGATCCTATTTATAATCATCTCTAATTAAATATGCACTTACTACAAAAAAAAAAAGTGAACACGAATAGTGTATGTTTGTTTCACGCCTTGCTATTCTTGTTGGAGATGCTCAGTTGTGAAACCAGAGGGATACAGGTTGTTTCTGGGTGCTAACTCCATTGCCATTTGTGTTATGATGATGATGAATATCAAGGGAGACACCCAGTTTCCAAGGATAGTGACATTGATTGCTCTATACACCATTATTACATTTAATATATGATGTATATGGTAGAGAGTAGGAGAAAAAATAAATTTAGAATGTCTAGATAATTATACAGCTTGACTTAGTTAATTTTTATAACATAAATATTTAAATGTATGCCAACATTTAAAGAATAGTATAATGAACTTCCTTGTTAACCACATGTCAACTTGTTGACTACAAGTTAAACACATCATGCACTTGTTAAGATAAAAAAAAAAAACAAAAAATGATAAGCACATCTCCAATCTTGCTTCATCAATGTATCTGCCCAATTTCCTGAGTCAGTGATAGGAAAGTAATTCCAGAATTATTTAAATCTTAATTTTTATAGCATTTATCACTAACAGATCATTAACAAAATTACAATTTTAATATAAGATCTTATAAAAATGAACATAATTACTCAGTGTCCTCAAAGGAGCTGTTATTAGTTTTTAAAAGTCCTGTTTCGATAAAATTATTGAAGTGAAAATGTCAGTTCCCTTATCTTTCCTGCCTGCAGGAAAGAATCTAGAACTATTTTGGTTCTAGATTGGGAAAAATCTAAAGAAATCTCTTTGATCCAGAACATTTAAAGTTACTGAAATAAAATTTTGGGAGCATTTGACTATGCAAGGGAATTATGCCTAATACTTAACAATGGTCAAGAGTCTGTGGAGATCTTCACACTTTACCTACTAGTTTTCTTGTGTCCAATTATTTTATATGCATATGTGACAGATAAACATAATCTTGTTGATTGTAAAGTGTCTACCATTTCACATGTGACTCTAACTTAAGGTTACTGTATTTTTCATGAGACAGTGTATGTGAATCTGAGATTCTGGAATAGAAGTCAAAAGCTCTACATAGTCAACCAAGAACTCAGCCTGTACGTGACAAATCTGATCAGAATAAGAGTGACAAGATGAAAGGGAGAGATGCTTTTGTGCCAAATTGTCAAATAGAAGATTGCACAGGATCCAGCTTGTCATCCTCTAATTCTCAAAACTTCAATTGTATCTAGAATCATAAATAAAAAATGTTGTGACCGAATGTCTTAAAATTTAGTTAAGGGCTAAATACCACTTATTTGATAGTGAAAGAAAAGACAAGCAAAATATGTTAAGACAAAGAGTCTATAGACCAAGGAAAGCACTGATACCCCATTGCATTTTCACTTTTCAAAGATGGTCTAATTTTTTGATTAAAATGTGTGTTTATTTAAAAAAAAAAGTCACTAACATTCCTGTGTTTGCCATGAAAGGAACAAGTGATGTTTGTCTTTGGATTTTATTTTGAATGGCAGACTTTACAGCATATATTTGAAACTCTGAGCTGGATCTCTGTCATCAACATTTTGAAATATAACATTGGCTTCCCAAAGCAATGAGCTGGATGGCAGACCACAGCGGAGTTTAAAAGAGGACATCATGAGATGTCTGAATGAAATTTTGTTGAAATCATGGGAAAATGTTATTTTTTTTGAAACTTACTCCCTTCATTTTTCAATGAAACTGCTCTTTTTGAAAATTATGGGATGCTTGCTGGCGGTGGTAAAAGGAAACCTAAGTCAGCTGTAACTACTTCATTATACACAGGTCAGGAGGACTTAGTTATTATAAATGCCTAAAAGACCACCACCTTCAGAACAATCTGGAGACTTCATAAAATTTTCTTCTACAGAATTGAAGACTTTCAGATATCTACTACTACTATGTAGCCTTAGATTATAAACCAGGCTGATCTTTGTCTTAAGACAACTGTAATTATCCATCTTAGCCAAATGAGCATCTTTGTAGCACCAAACAAAATACATGCATGCATACATACAAAAATCAGTGTTCTTACATAAATGTATCACACTTACATGCATTTAATATTTAATACTATGTATATGTTGTGAGACAATTAGAGGACAGGGAGAGAGGCACCCCAAAACTCCAAAACTGCCTGCTCTAAACAGGTTCCACCATCTGCTGCATTAAGACAAAACATGTAAGGCATTTAGTAGAAAGGAACATGAATGCAATTAGTGTTCAATACATAAAAGACAAAGAATATATTTTCTAAATTCAACATCCATAGTTATCCACCCATTTGTGGGTAAAAGACCATCCAAAAGAGAGTGGCCCGAAAGCCTGACACAGTCTAAGGCACCTTCCAGCAGGACTCACAGGACAGCGTCAGAAATGGGCAGACAAGTCTGGCAGGAAAAGAACAAAATCAAAATAAGATGCACGCTTCCACAGTTAACCTCCCCTGGGTCTCTCACCTATGCCTGTTTCAAACAGTCCCGGACAAAGCAGCAAGTGCAGCTTCTTCGCATGTCTCTCTGCTCCATGTGCTGCCTCAGGTCTCCTTCTGGCTTCCATTCTGCTTCCTTCCTCCTCAGCCTCCTCTCCAGATTCTTCCCTGCTCAGCTACACCCTCCTCTGGGTGGGGGGAGGAACCTCGAACCTTCCCTTTTCCTGGCGATCACCCTATACAAAACCATCCCAGATTAGGCAGGTACATTCTGGATTTGGGCAGACTAAAAGAGAATTTGGGGCCTTTGGTACCTTTAACATGCCTTTCATGCCGAATCAGGGGACTGGACTTAAAGGCAGACAGACCAGCAGTCAGGGAGACGGGCTGGTAGCAGCTGAGCTCCATAGCTCTGATGAAGCTCTTTCCTTGACCCACGTGTCTGTATTTACATTTGCTCACAGCCTGTGCTTTTTTGAATTCTCAGTTAAGCCCCCATAGTCAAAGATGCTTGCACCCCATGCTCACACTCCCAAGAGCTTTTTGCATCAGCACAATGAGCACAAGTGGGTATATTACGGGGCAACCCCAATGTGAGGCTGGTCAACCATGGTGTAACTTGGTTAATCACATTGGGTGCCCAACTGTTACAGGGCAACCCCGATGTGGAATGGGTTGCTGGACTGTGGGCCCGCACCTGTCTGTCAAAAGGGACTTAGAAAGACTCAACTGCAGGCATACACAGAAAAGCTAATGAAGGGATTACTTACAAAAGAAGGGGAAATGAATAACTCGGGGGCAAAGAGAGGGAGTCAAGTTGGTTAATCAGCCCCACCAGTTCCGCTGACCTGGAATCCCACTGGCACACAGGGAGCTGGTGAAAAGCCACAGTCCAGTCGAGAGCCAAGAGGCCATTAGATGCCCCAAAGCCCACAGGTCTGGTTTTATAGCAAACCTGGCTGCTTAACTCCACCCTCAGATCCCAGCATGTTCCCTTTGGTGTGGCAGTTCCAGTCTCTGGGTGCAGGTAGAGCCACAGAATCTGTAGAGTTCATTCAGGACATTCTTTACCCCTAACAGGTAATGCTACCTGGGAGAAAAGCAAGGCTATGGGGTCGTTCCTGCAGAGGCTGGCAGGGCAGGGGTGAGGAGGAGGAGGCAAAAAGGAATTTTCAATTTTAGTCAAATGATTGTTGGTTGAAATGTTGTAGTTCACTCTTTCTTGAAATACCTTGACCCATGCATTCATATAAAGTAAAATAAAAGATTCCCCTGCAGCCATCACATTTGCCAGGGGTTGACACAGGTATTGGGGAGAAGGAAGTGATGCTTACAGTTGGGCTTCTCAAGGCTTATGCTGAGAGAAACTGCCTCCTTCACCTTGTGAACTCTACCTAAGGGAAAGACTTTTGTTATGCTAATTCACCAAGATTAGGGGCTTTAGCAATTATAACAAGTAACACTATTTTAATGAATAGTTAGCTTCAATTAAACCCCACATTTAGAGTATTATCTGATAGAACCACTTAATAGAAATATAGACTCCCCCAAACAACACTTAGCACCCTTCTAAAAGTAATTTTCCATTTATGCATTTCATTTTTTTATACTTAAAATGCATAGATGTTTCTCAACTACAGAAAGCACCTGTCTTCCCTGCTGATTTGAGGAAGGATTGTATTCTGAAAAGTTTCTCCTCCAAACTGCCCACATCAATGTGGTTACCGGAGGGCAAATTTCCTATAACTTCCTTTTGGGTCTAAAGATGAATTTCTGTTTTTCCTGCTTTGAAAACGATAACCCCAAAGAACCAGTATTAGTTTCCTGTGTTCCCTATGCATCACCGAGGATGCAGCTAAAACAATCTACACATCAGCACAAAGCACACTAATATTCTCAAAACATTTTTGTACAAAAGATTATATTTGATATACTCACACCAGAGGGATGACGCGTGCTAACCGCCTCATTCTACTGATAAAGACCTGTTTTTTGTTGAATCACAGGTCACCCACCTGCTGATTCTTCAGATCCTATCAGAAGACTTTTAAACTCAACAAAGCTCTATTGTAATAGGGAGGTCCCCAAGAAAGGGGGAGCTTCCAGGATCCCTGCCCCAACCTAGAAAGGGTGAAGATGAGCAGGAAGGCAGAGAAGCTGGAGCGGAAACTGGGGAAGGAGAGGGCAGGATGAAGAAGGAGGCCTGAGGAGGCACAGGGAGCAGACACATGTCAAGAAGCAGCTCTTGTTTCTTGTCTGGACTGGTGGAAAGGGATGTGGGTGAGAGACCCAGGGGGAGGTAAACTATTGGGGTGTTCGGTTCATCCGGGTTAGCTCCTTTTATCCCAGACATGTTGGGCCCTCTCTGCCCCTTTTCTAAGGGTCCCCACCTGTAGGTGCCTTAGACTTGTAGCAGGCTGTTAGGCCTCCGTGCCCTGCTTTGGACCAACCCTGTTGGGTAGGGCATTTATCCACAAGGGGATGAGTAACTTTGGGTGCTTGATTTGGGAAATTTATTCTTTTCCTTACTTTTTTTTTGTTGCACACTAATTCTATTAAAATTCCTTTCCATTGCAGGTCTTACATGTTTTGTCTTGATGTGGCAGATGACAGGAACTATTTAGAGCAGACAGGTTTGGGGGACCTAGGGTGCCTCACGCTTTCCTGTAACATGTCACTGCTGCGTTTTCTTTAAAAAAGAACAAAGTTTTGGGTCCTCCCTGGTGGCGCAGTGGGTTAAACCACAGCACTAAGGAGCTAAAGCCACTTCCGCATGAGTTCCATCCCCGACTGCCCCGGAGGAGATCCACATGGCCATGCAGACCTCTCCTGACCTGTCCGCTGCTCCCCTCAGCAGTGGACTTCGTTGATCTGCCAGCTCTGCCCCCCACTCTGTCTCCGGTGAAGCCTCTCACCACTCCTAATTCTCTGGCCTGTACCCCAGTTCTGTATGCACTAATAAATAAATCTTTTAAAAAAAAAAAAAGAACAAAGTTTTTTCCCTGGGTCACAGAGTACATAGAGTACATATTATTCACTGAGTGTGCTGTAACAATCTAGCATTGTACCTCATGTATGATGGGCTCTACTCACAACAAAATGTGCCTGGGGATTTCTAGGTTGCATCTCGGTCATTGATTGATTGATTCATTGATTCATTCGTTCATTCATTGCTCTGTGAGGGTGACTGTTGAGTTTCCTGACCATTCACTATCCTTCTGTCAGACATTTGTGTATTAAGTGAAATTTATTATCTACGTGATCAGATAATTGGAAAGAGTATTAAGAAGAGTTAAAGTTTAAATATGATTTGTATAATTGCATATCTTTAACTGTTTAAGAAAAACTGGAATAATGTAGAAAATTTTCCTACACCTGCTTACTTAATGCAAATACGTAAAAATTATGCAAGTTACCCTGGGCCTTCACCAGTGTGATGGAAGGACTGCGTGTTCTCATTAGATGCGTTGATATTTCCCCCACTTTCATAACTTACTGATTATTTGATGTTGATCAAATCCTCTAAGCACTTAAACTTATTTTGTCTATATATCACATCTGGGTTTATGTGTTCTGGGAGATACGGGGTAAAATCACTCTCCTCATAGGTTTGAGTGAAGGATTTAATGAGAAACACCTGGGGAAGGGATATTCCAAAGAATACAATGACCTAGCGCATTGTTTGAGAGATTTATATTATGCCATAGCATCTCCAAGTGCTTACAATAATAAATAAACTAAATATCATTTTTTCATGTTCACCTGATATCAAGTGACAGTTTTCAATTGAATTTTTCTAGTGTTATTGAGATAGAATTGACATATAATTATACTATACATATAATTATAAGAGATATGTAACCATAATTGGAATTAGGTATCCAACATAATGGCTTGATATGCATATATGTTGTGAAATGATTATCACAATAAATATAGTGCATAATGAAAGATTTTTAGTTAAAATTAATAATCATTAAATGGGAAAAGAATAAAACAATACAAATTATGCATCTTAACTAGAAGCTGGAACTAGAAGTGACGCCAGCGGAGGTTAAATTAGTAGCAGGAAAATTCCCTGCAGACACTCACCCACCTCTTTATCCAGACACCCTGGTGACATGAATGTGCTCTGAGTTAGTCATGCCTTAAGCTCTAGGGCAATTTAAGACCTGCGTCTTAAACAATGCTCTGGGACTGCTTCGGACCTCACAGAAGCTGGGCAATACCCTGTTGTCTAGGAAAGCCAGGGCTGGGAAACACCTACTTGGAACAAGTGGACAGGAAGTGCCAGAGGGTCTGGATTCCATTTCTGTGCTGAAAAAGACATTTAAGGGACCTTCTGCCCAGAAATGGACCAGGTATTTTCAGGCAGAATAAATGTAGCCAGATGTTGGGGAGTTAAACCACATCCTTATCTTGAGTTGCTCCTATTCCTGAAATAACAGTTTTAACTGCTGTCTGCAGATTCATTGCTCATTTCCTTCATCTCACAACCCAGACTCATCTGGAATGATCTCACTTACTGCTTAGACATGGATAGTGGGTGTATTGGCATCTTCCTTTTTCCCTTCAGGAAATTGTTTGTCCTACTTTTCCACTTTTTTTTTAAAAGATTTATTTATTTATGCATACAAAACTGGAATACAGGTCAGAGGTGTGGGGACTGAGAGGAACAGCTAGAGACAGAGTAGGGAGCAGAATAGGTGGATCTTCTGAAATATATAGCTGAGGGGAGCAGAGGGCGAGACAGAAGAGGTTTGCTGCGCCATGTGGGTCACCTCCCTCGCTGGGGATTGAACTCGTGCTGAAGCAGCTGCTAATAGCTTTGCAGTGCTGTGCTTTAACCCACCGTGCCACCATGAAGGGCCCACCATGTTTCAGCTTTTAAGGAAAAAGAGCAAGGGGGTAAATTTGAATCAATTTCTCTGTGACCTCCGAACTTCTCTTTGTGCTTTCTTGCATGCTTTGTTATCTCTTTCCAACTACATCACAGATAAACATTTTCCAGAGAAGGGAACCAAAACTTGGAAACATCAGCTGACTTCCTGAAGTTGCAGCCAATGCCTGACTTAGAACATTTCTCTTCAATTTCCAAACCCCATGGTCTTTCCACTGATATCCATTCCACTTTATGTCCATTCAACTGTCATTTTAACAAGAAAAATGTAGCTACATGAGGTGATGGGTGTTGACTGAATTAATAATCATTTCACAATATAGACAATGAGAACCAGTCATCCTGATAATGGTATTTCACTATTATTATAAACACTGCAAATGACTTAGAGTTATAACACCAATCTCTAAAACATTTGAATATCCTCAAAGTTTTAAGAATACGAGTATTGTCCCTAAAGTTTTGTTTCCAAAGCACAAGAAATTTTATCCATACACTCCTTTGACTTATTTTACAGGTCAAAGAATAACTTTGTGCATATACATAAAATAAAGTACACTTGTCATGTATTTTAATGATTGTTTATGTCAACAAACCTTGTAGTCTTTCTTTGTGCTATTTAAAATAGTAGCATGGAAATATTTCCAGCTTTATCTCATGGCAAAGTGCCACTGAATGGCCTGTTCCCAGTAGCCATATGGTGAGGGTCCTGCCATCTGCTTATCCTGAGTTTCCTTTTCCTGGCAAACTATGGGCACATATGGGTTCTTTGTGTCTGGTCTGTGCATCATGAGGAGATGCAAGATCAATAACCACATTCCCCTGGAAAGAACTTTTTATAATTACTCTTAACATGAAGATCATTTTCTTTTCTATTTACCTTCTTTCTCCTCTAGTTTTTACACACCTCCCACCTTCTAATAGACCAATTTGATTTCAGGAATGAGAATGCTGTCAGGGCAAGCTGTCATGTTTGAGGCATCATAATCACCTCAAAGAACTGACGGCTTGGGCTTTGTGGATTTGAAACTTCATCACTCGGGCGATAAAATGATCCATCCTTTTACATGCTGACAGGATAGCAATTTGGTGTCAATGTGGAAAGTCACATATTCAGACAATAAGGCAACACAGAATCTATGAACAGGCTTCTTAGAGTTCCAGTGACAACCATTTTCAATAATGCCTGAAATATTTGATACAGGCTGTTTAGAATAATTTTAAGCAACTATGTCAACTTCTTGTATGACATATTCTTATGCTTTAGTGAAACTATGGTAATAACCCATTTGTCAATCTGCTGTTGTATGTTTGCCTTCAAACTAAACAATCCCATTTGTATTATCGAAATATTTCAATGCATGTCTGTATGTATCTCCTTTTTTATTTTAGTTTATTTCAACTCAAATGGAAATCTTCATTTGCATATGTAGTTTTTCTTAAATTCCAACTCCCTTCATAGAAAATAACACACATGAGAAAAATCACTCCCATGTTGGGAATAAATAACTCAATGACTATAGCATATTCTAGAAACTCATTGTTCATATAACAGAACAAACTACAGCTTTTCCTTGTGCAGAACTGTATTAGACAAGTTTATGTTTTAGAAAGCTTGACTTGAGGGACATCGTACTTACAAAGGGAATTTGTCCAGAATACAAGGCTCATCCTTCTGGCCTCTGCAACTGTCCTTAAGCTTTGAAGCAAGCAGCCATGGAATTTGAGAAATGAACATGTGTTCTTCAACAGGAGACTCCATTCTCTCTCTCAATTTTGTCTCTCTGCTATCTCTGGCTAGAGGTGCCCTTCAAAAGAATCCATAAAATAAGAAACCTTCTAAAGAAGACAGTCTAGACTTGAAATAACTGAAGTTCCCCAAGGCAGAAGACAGACCACCTCAAGGTTTTCAAAAGTGGTCTCCTCCGGATATCTGCTCTGGTTGCAGAGTATTCTGAGCTATGAGTAATGGTAATCCCCTCAGGCTGAGAAGTTTCTGCCTTTGCCTAAGTCTTTTGTCCTTCCACAATGGGAGAAGAGGTCTGTACCTCCAAACTTCTGTCGCCCTATCTATCCCTAGTAGAAGAAGCAATCTCTGCCCTCCCCACCTCCACCTTTTAAGAACTAAAAGTGTGCAGTAGGCCTCTTACCCAGCTGCACGTTCATCAATAAGCCCGTGTTCTTGATATAAGAATTACATTTTTATGTTCAGAGTGAAAAGGAGTTCATTCCCTTCTTGTAATGTGAGGTCTTCCCTTTGCTCTCTTGACACTTCCACGACCATAGAATGTAGGATAAATGCCTCAGTTCCTCTCCATTATTTTTAGAATTTATATCCATAAAATGTCTTCATAGATACCACACACCATTTTCACATGTTCTCTTGCAAATCTCTCTGATGCTCATTTGGCTATCTATGTAGTCTTAGGATAACACACACAGGGAAGGGGACACTTCCTAGAGCCTACATAGAACAGTAAGTTGAAACATGTGGAATTAGTAAAACTTAAGGCAATATACTTACATATTATAAAGTACAGTTAATCTGAAAGATCTCTATTTAGACAAAGTGATTGGGTTGGAATAGAAAGAGGAAGTGACCAGGACAAAGGACTACATTTACATTTTGAGTTCTTCTAAGGAAGTAAAACTTCAAAGAATTAAAAGAAAAAAAAGAGGAGTAGTGGCCCTCCCTGGTGGCACAGCGGGTTAAAGCACAGAACTAAGAAGCTAAAGCCACTTCCGCATGAGTTCGATCCCCGCCTGCCCCGGAGG
>NW_004567115.1:47126129-47141097 GCF_000260355.1 Condylura cristata | reverse complement strand
GGTCTCCTCCCGGGCAGGCGGGAATGGAACTCATGCGGAAGTGGCTTTAGGTTCTTAGTGCTGTGCTTTAACCCGCTGCGCCACCAGGGAGGGCCACCATTGGGCCTCTTATCCAAGGAAGCTCTGCCTTTGCTGATGACTTTATATGTGGAGTCTTCAGTATGAAGTGGAGATACTTAAGTGGACATTTTTGGAGATGCCAAGAAAATTAACCCATTTGATAATCCCAGCGACTATTCCCCTACCAGAGAATAAGGGAATCAACACAGTTGTTTTGCTGTTATCTATTAAGCATGATATTCTATGAGACTCAGGGTCAATATGAAAGGCCAATTTAAACATCTGTTTGGAATTTAGACTGTAAAACCTTAATATAGTGCTCTACAAAAGATAACAATGTATTATGTGCTAGACATTTTCACTGTGCATAGACATATCGGAATTATATTACGATTGACAAAATTTTAAATAGATTAATTTACTTATGCTTACAGAACTAGGGTACAGGCCAGAGGTGTGGGGGTGAGAGGATTAACCAGAGACAGAGTGGGGAGCAGAACAGACAGATTGATGAAGTCCACTGCTGAGGGGAGCAGTGGGCAGGTCAGGAGGGGTCTGCTGCACCATGTGGGCCAGCTCCCTGGCCAGGGATTGCTGCAGGCTGTGGAGAGCTTCACAATGTGGTGCTTTAACCCATTGTGCCACCACAGAGAGCCCCAAGATTGATATTTTTAAAGAGCCAACTATAAAAATCTTAGTAAATTATTTCCACAAAATTTGCATTTACACATGGTTGTGTTTTTACCAACAGTATTCTTAGCTATTCACCTACTGAGGGATCTTTGAATTATTTCCAGTTTTGATCTGTTTTAAGTTAAACTAATATGTACAATTTGAATATGTTTTTCTATTAACACATGTTTTCTTTTCTTCTGATAAGCATACCAAAAATTGAAATATCTGGATCCTGTGATAAATAAATCTATAATTTTTTAAGTAAACAGCAGAATGTTTTTAAAATGGTAGCACCATTTTATGCACTGAAAAGAATTGTTATATGCCTGTTCTTCTACACACTTACCAACACACAGGAAAATCAGTAGTCAATTTTAGCTATTTTAATAAATTCATAGTGATATATGTTTGTATCATTAGTGTTTTTCTAGTGCTTTGTGATATTGCACATCTATCCATTTGAAGTTAAATTATTATTTTTCTTATTGAAGTTTCTTTTCAATATTTTGCTCATTTAAAAAATTGGTTCTTTGTTTTCTTACTATTGAACATTTTATATATTCTACATACAAGTTTGTATATATACATGTAGATCACATGATATATATCTTATATACATACATATGCGTATATATATTTATGTGTGTGTGTAAGTGATGTGATTTGCTAATGCTTTCTCCCAGTCTTTGTCTTATCTCTTCTTTCTCTTAATGATACCCTTTAAAGAACAGAAACATTTAATTGTGAAAGAGTCTATCAATTTGCTCTTTGATAAAATATGTTTTGGTAGTATAGGACATAATACACTGTTATGTGCTCTACAACACATTAAAGTTTTGCAATACAATTTCCAAATAGCTATCTAAATTGACATTTCATATTGACCCTATATCTATAATAGATAACAGCAAGGCCATTTTTGCTGATTTTCTTTTTTTCCTTTTTAAGATTTATTTATTTATGCTTACAGACCAGACGTGCAGGGGGTGAGAGGCTTCATCAGAGACAGGGTGGGGAGCAGAACAGGCAGATCGACAAAGCACACAGCAGCGGGTGTGACAGGAGGGGTCTGCAGTACCATTTGGGTCAGCTGCTTGGCCGGGGATTGAACTTGTGCTGAAGCAGCTAAGGCTAGCTTCATAGTGCTGTTCTTTTACTCATTGCGCTCTCAGGAGGGCCTTTTGCTGATTTTCATTATTGATTAGTGATTGAGAGAAATCAAGGGAAAATTATTATATGCTAAACAATTTCACATAAATTTTACAACTGCCTTTGCATACACATACACATCTAGAGACAGAAATTGGATCAGAGATCGCCTTGGGATAGAATTATAAACATGATGCAAGGAAATATAGAGATAATTAATGTGGTCACCATTTTGATTATGGTGAAGAATTGTAGGTGTGTATTTATCAGGTTGTAAGTGAATATTGTACAGTGGATTGTATGCCCATTATATCTCAATAATGTTGATAAAAAATACATGTCAGGCAACATAAGGGACCATCCTTTGCCTTGGAGCCTGTCAACTCATGATATATTTTGATTACTATTACCGTGACATAAATAGCACTTGAATGGTTTGGTGAACTTCAAATATTTAAATTAGGAAGACAAATGTGGCACTCAGTATTCAGTAGGATTCAAAGGTAACAAGACATAGGGGTATGTCAGTGTGTTGTTTCCAGTGACATGAGAAAATGTAGTTTTGATTTTTTTTTTTCCTCTTCAACTGCAGAGACAGACCTGACCATAACTGCTGATAATAATCACAGTTTCAATATTCCATTACCAAATCCCCTAATTTTCCCCCAGGTAGCTAATTATTACACTGAATTACTGTTAAATTCTGTTTCTGCAGCTTACATCCCAGCTAGAATGCAGATTGTTTATTTTCCACAAGACTAGCCTTGGAATAACTCCTGGTCATAGTGCTGTGGCAGTCTATTTAGGGGATGAAAGAAGGTAGAGAAGAAAATCAGTAAGTAAGTAAAGTCCTGAATGCATAGCAACAGAAGCTGTAATTAATTTTCTTTTATTTAGGAAAGAAAATAGTGACAATGCAGTCACAATTTACTCAGTTCTAGGATACTCCGGCATTAAAAGATGATTAGTTCTGATGACTGGCATATTAAAGGAAAACTATGGGCAGTAAAATCATATAAATCCATCCTTGTTGCTAATTTATTATTGTCTTTTGGAGCTCCGAGCAAGGTATTTAACCATGAGGATCAGATTCCTAATCTATTCTATTCATTAAAAAATAAGAAAAGTATGCTGGTTTCTCTTTTCTTCCACAGGCACAAAGCTATCTATTGTTTAGTCAGTGTGAAATGAAATTTACAAAAACATACAAGCCATCTAAAAGCAATACCTACAAAGCATAATACACTACCCAGATGTAAGTCGAAGTATTGGTTAAGACTTGAAATCATATTTAAAATCATAATGAGGATATATGTTCACTAAAACAATGTAGGAGCTAGGAAAAAAAAAAAAATTCCTCCAGGTTTTCCTATAAAAAGAATCAGGCTTATGCTTCACACGAAACAGAAAGTGTAAAAGGATCCAGAGAACATGAATTGACTGCTGTCATCAAATATCCTTTAGGAAGAATAGAAGCAACAGTGTGCACTGAAGAACTTTGTTATCTCATGACAATCGTGTCATTTTGTGCCTGAGAGCAGGAAGATGCTTTTGGATACTGAGCACCCCCAGAGGGGGTGTGGCCTCTGGGGACTGTGGTTCCTGGCACTCAGTTTGAATTCTCATTGCTCGAAGCTGAGCATGGATAGAGAGGGTTCAATTCCTCAGGAGCCACAAAGATGTGTAGCATGTGTGCCTACCCTAAACTGTTCTTAGAGACTCCCTGGTGGTCAAGGTGTTAAGCCTTAGCACTATGAAGCTGTCCTCAGCTACTGCAACAGGAGTTCAATCCCAAACCAGGGTGCTGACCCACATGGCACAGCAAACCTCCTCATCCACTCACTGCTACTCTCAGCAGTGTATTTCAGCGGATCCATCTGTTCTTCTCTCCGCTCTGTCTCTGGTGAATCCCCTCGTCCCTGCACCTCTGATGTATACCCTTGCTCTTAGATGCATAAACAAATAAATAAATCCTTAAAAAAAATAAACAGAAGGCCCTCCCTGGTGGCGCAGGGCGTTAAAGCACAGCAATAAAAAGCTAAAGCCACTTCAGCATGAGTTCGATTCCAGGCTCCCCAAGGTAACCCACATTACATGGCAGACCACTTCTGACCCACCTGTTGCTCCCCTCAGCAGTGTACTTCGTTGAATTGCCTGTTCTACTCCGCACTCTGTCTCTGGTAAAGCCTTTTACCACCCTTGCACCTCTGGCCTGTACCTCAGTTCGGTATGCTATAATAAATAACAACAACAACAACAACAACAAAAAAAAACTGTTCTTCACAGATCTATCTGGAATTCATGGCAACAAGTTAGGTAAGAAAGCACACAAAAGTTACATTAATCACATACTTATTATCAAAGAACATTAGCATAAGTAACATTCCCATCACTTTATGGACACAGCTACCTGAAATTTAGATTGAAAAGTTTACAATGCATTTCATGGCAAAGAGCAATTCATTTGTTTGCTGCACCAAATATGTAACTAAGACATGTTCACGGTGACCACAAGTAAAATTTTAGGAGTCCTATTTTTTTTGTTGTTGTTGTTGAGTGCCTGAGTACTTCAGTCTGCAAATCATCTCTCATCATCAGCATTCCAAAATTGAAAAGCTTAAGCGTGGAAAGCCAGATTTATATGGACAAATACAGCACAAATAGACCATATCAGATTCAATTCCTTTTTTTTTTTTTTTTTACCTTTTGAATGACATTACAAAGAAACAATGTCAACAATTGCTTTAGTTATTATCTTTTTTGTTTTTGTAGTCATTGTTGTCTCGGAATATTTTGAAGAGCATTAAACATCTTTAGGTAATCAAATTTACCAGGGTTCTATATGAGAATAAGAAATTAAGAATATGCAATAAGTCCAATATGCAATTAACCTCAGAAACATTGATTCAGTTTTTTTGTTTTTAAAGATTTATTTATTTATGCATACGACTGCGCAGCAGGACAGAGATGCAGGGGCGGTGAGAGGATTCACCAGAGACAGAGTGGGGAGCAGAACAGGCCGACTGACGAAATACACTGCTGAGGGGAGCAGTGGCTGGGTAAGGTCTGCTGCACCATGTGGGTCAGCTCTTGGGTGGGGATTGAACTCATGCTGAAGTGGCTTGAGCTTTTTAGTGCTGTGCTTTAACCCACTGAGCCACCAGGGAGGGTCAGCATTGCTTCAGTTTTAAGTTCTACCCCAGCGTATATTCAAAATCATTTTGTGTAACAATTTTATGTTTAATATATCTTTCAACTTAGAGACTAAAATGTAGCAGTGAGACCTATAGTCTTTATATGTTCTAATTCTGTATTTGATACCACAGACTAGATTATATTAATTCACCAATGGTTTAAAGGATAAAAATCAACAAAGCCCCACTTGAGTTTAAGTTTATGATGTATAGCTTTTGATGGGAGTAGGGTTGCTGTATCAAAAAGTAAAAAAAAAAAAAATCCAAATGATATCAATTATAAAGATAAAAGCATGACTTAAAATGTGGGTGATGTATTTCAGATGTAATCGCCATGACAACCATCCCTTGCAGATTCTGTTCATCATTCCGTCACCAAATGTTTGTACGGAAGTTGCTCCATAATTATTTTGTAATGAAATGGTAATGAATAAAAACTATAAATATTTATAACTGTGTCAAAAAAAATTCTACCTTGTGAAATTTATATGTTGAGAAGAATGGAAAGGAAATAGGAAAATCAAAATCACATATTGTAGACCCAACAGGTCTTTTTGCAAGTATTTTCCTCATTCAGTATTCACATCTATATCATATGTTGTTGTCTTGATTTTACAAGGAAGGAGGGCAAATAATACTGAAACAATATAACGAGATGGGATAGTTAGCAAATAATTATTCTGAATATTTTCCATGGGAAGTTTTACTGTTCTCTATTTGAACTCAAGTCAAGGCTACATTCCTGGAGAAACAAACGTAACCTGCTGGTAACAAGATAGGTAGCATAGGGGACTTCCCACAGGGTCCTTCTAGCCATTCCAGTTATTTCCCACTGACACTGAGTGAAGTCTAACACCATCCATTGAGATTCACTTTTTCCCAATGTAGGTGGTTCTTGTGGATACCAGTCACAATATGTCCAAAAAAAGTTCAAACTGGGTGGATGTATGATCTCTACTAAGTCGATGGAAGTCCTATATCCCCTCAATCCAGGAACTGCAGTCCTTCGTACTGAGTCTGATGGAAAATTTTAATAAGCAGGTTTTCAAACTTGAGGAGTCACCTGAATCTTCCTTAGCTCTTTCTTGGACTTAATTTTGTATTATAATTTCCTCATGATTAGTAGGAGGTAATCAAAACTTCAAATGAATAGTTTTCTTAAATTGCTCAGGGTTTCTGTTTTTTCAAACAAATTATTTTTATATGAGATATCTATTTCAAATATTTATATACTTGAGGACAACACATTCCATACTACCTAGAGCTAGTAGTACTTTCAGTAACTAATAAATACAGAAGATCTCATCTAGCATGGCCATTCCCCAGGCCCACCCCCATCACAGACACACACTGCTGTGCTATTATTAAGTCAAGAATTGATTACTATTCTAGATTGATTTTTCTCAAAAGAGTGAGGTATGCTAATTTATTTCCTTGTTCTTTTTTTTTTCTTTTCATTTTATTTTAAGATTTATTTATTTATTTATGCATACAGAACTGGGGTACAGGCCAGAGGCTCAAGGGCGGCGAGAGGCTTCACCAGAGACAGAGTGGGGAACAGAACAGGCAGATGAAAGAAGTACACTGCTGAGGGGAGCAGTGGGCGGGTCAGGAGAGGTCTGCCCCTCCATGTGGGTCACCTCCAGGGCAGGCGGGGATCGAACTCATGCGGAAGCGGCTTTAGATTCTCAGTGCTGTGCTCTAACCCGCTGCGCCACCAGGGAGGGCCAGGATTAATATTTTTAAGGATACTTGCATGCAAGGTAGATTTCTTTATTCCTGCATAAAACACCATTATTCCTCAGTTATCACTGACATTTGTACTGTCTGGTCTTAATTTTACTGTTGGCTTTACATAGTTAGTGGCATCTGTCTTTATAGCATTATTTTTATGTTTTAATTTTACATATTTTTAAAATTACAGCTAAGTTGCCAGAGTAGCAAAATACAATTTCTAGATATCCTTTACCAGATTGCAAAAATGATGAATGTTAAATTATCTGTTCTTACTATATTTATTTGTTTCTTCTACACACACATTTTCTAAAATGCAAATTGATATAACCTCTTCACTTCTAAAAATACCAATAGATATATCCTAAAATCAGGAATTTTATGGTATCACCAGAGAAAGACTGGCAAATTTAACAAACACATTAATGTATGTTATATAATCTTATTCAACCTCTGCCAATTAATCTAATGATTAATTTTAAATAGCAAAAGAATTATAATGCCACACCTTGTATTTATCATATCAAATATCACTCTTTAACCTGGAAAATTTACTCAGTAATTCTTTGTATTTCTTGATTAATTTTTCTAATATAGGACATTGGTTTCATAGATCTTTACTGAATTGTGTAATGATACACAATTTTTACATATTTTTGTAATATTCCAGTTATATTATGTTTAACTTTCACTTGTGAATGTACAATCCACCTGAGTATAAGAAATGTAAGATGTCAATATGTTAAGATAAATGATAATTATTATATTTTTAAGTATCACATGGATGTTCAATGATGCATTGTAGAACCATTTTTGAAGAATCTATCCTTTCCCATTCTAGCTCCTTACCTGTGTTGACTTATTTTTTAATGTTCTTTATTGTTATGTTTGTCAGGATAGTTGTTTATTTATGAACTGTATTACTTTATCTATTGCTGTTATGTAAAAATATATTGTATATTCAAGTACCTCTTGTGTCTTAAATATAAGTTTAACTGATGCTAATAGTATAAGACTCTCCCTACTTCCTTTGAACTCCCTAGGATTTTGTTAACTAGTCTTGGGTCTTTGTTTATCCAGAGAAATTTAAAACATTTGGGCATTATTAATTTGTTGTAGATAAATTGAGCTATCAATACGTCAAATACTGTATCAGTTCATTCACATTCTCATCTTCTTTTGGAATTCAAGTTCTTCATGTGTCAGACTTTCTCAGTGCCCCACTTACTATTTCTACTTTATCTAATTAGTTAACTAGCTCTTCTTATTGTAACTGCTATTTATAACTCTAGAATGGCCTGATTGTTCTAATATTATTTCTATTTTACTGCTAAAAATACACCAAACTATTTTTATGTTCTTGAATATATTAATTAAATATCAACATGAACTTAAATGTCCATGCCTAAATATTCCAAGACCTAGAATTTCTGTGAATTTTCCTCTATTTTTATTTCCACGTATCATTGTATTCTCTTAATCATTTTAGTTGTCTTAATTTTATTAATGACAGTTCCTGCATATGAAAAATTATAATAATTTGAAGCTATTGGTAATACTATTTTCTACTTGAAAGGATTAACTTTTGCCTCTGGTTTGCAGTTTTGCAAGGGATAGTTATCTTAATCCAGACAGATATCAAGCTTATTTGAAGCTGGCTTTCATATTTTTAAAAGTGTTATTTATTTACTGCATGCTTTTACTCTATATCATAACCTTTGAATCTTCAAAGGCAAGTCTGGATTATTTACTGGGCCCCCTTCTCTGTAGTGATGACTTAAACCAAATAATTTTACTTCCAGCAATTTGAAACTCCTGAATTTCCTTCTTAATAGTAATTGCTTCCAAACCAATAAAGCCATGCCAAATGGTGAATGCTTATCTCTTGGCTTTCATTTATTAGCATATCGCAAATTCATAGCTCTTCAATGCTTCTAGACAAACTTATTTTATTTTTATTGCTACCTCTAATATTTTTCTTTTCTTTTTTAAGATTTATTCATTTATGCACACAGAGCCAGAGTACAGGCCAGAGATGCAGGGGAGGTGCAAGGATTCACCAGAGACAGAGAGGGGAGCAGAACAGGCAAATTGATGAAGTACACTGCTGAGAGAAACAGCAGGTGGGTCAGGAGAGATCTGCCTGGCCATGTGGATCGCCTCCGGGGCCAGGGATCAAACTCACAGTGAAGCAGCTGCTGCTAGCTTGCAGTGCTGCACATAAACCCGTTGTGCCACCAGGGAGGGCCTAATTATTTTTCTTATGAGCAAAACAGTTCTGGAACAAACCAGACTATTATTTATGAAAGTGAAATTTGTATCTATGATCATCTGTAAGCCAATGTTACTTTGGGTTTACTTCATACTTCACTTGAAAATAAACATGATTCCAGATAGAATCAGCCTGATAACAACCAAAGTTCTAGAAAAAAAAATATTTGGCAAATGCTGTATGAATATTTGTTTGATTATTCAGATGATGAAAATATCTGATCATATATATTTGGTCTTCACCTACAATTCCTAACATACAGTTCCCCATAACTTTGGAAAAATTGTTATTATTCAATAGATATTTATTGAGTACCTACATTATTAAGATATGCATGGTCCTGGACCTCATAGAATTTATAGTTTAGCATCACAGTTGGTGATATTTGTGAGATTAATTACAAAGAACTGAATCTCCTTTTATTAAATTTAAATTTATTTCATTTGCATATCAGTCTCTTCTGTTCTGTTAATGAAAGTGCCTTTCAGAAAACAGCAAAGATTGGGGAATGGTTTCCAGTGAAACCAACATGAATAGAAGGTTAGCGCTTCCATTCCCACTCCCAGATCTCCAAAGATGGGAGGAGGCTGCAGACTGACTTAAATTGCCAGTGCGTCAATCAACGATGCCTATGAAACGAAGTATTCATAGACACCCAATAGAAGGACCTTAGAGAACTTCTGTGTCCATGAACATAGAAGACCGGGAAATACTGTGCATCAGCTGAGAACAAGGAAGCTACATGCCTTGATCCCATAAACCTGTGAATACACCATCCATCTGGTTGCTTTTAAATGTTACCCTTTATATCAAATCAGTGATCTAGTGAGTAAACGATTTCGTAAGTTTTGACGGTTGTTCTAGCATATGAATGACAACTGTCGAAGGGCTTATGGGACCTCTGATTTTTCAGCCAGTCGGCCAGTGCACAGGTTAACAACCTGGGTTGTGACTAGTGTCTGAAGTAGAGGGGAGGTTTTGGAGCAGCTGAAGCTGTGTCTGGTTTATGTCAGAACTGAGTTGAATTCTTTGGCACACTGCTGGTGTTTGAAAATTGCTCGGTGGTGTGGAAAAGTCTCCCTTCACTCAGATTAGAACTGGCTCTTAGCAATTCAAGCACAGCAAATAACTATTTTTTATGTTGAAAATTAATATTGATTTGTCTTGTGTTAGAGTCTGAAATTCTCATCTTGGCCACCACGTATTGTTTGACTGTATAACATTTAAAAGTAGGGGTTGGCCCTTCCTGGTGGCACAGCGGGCTGGAGCGTTGCACTGGGAAGCTAAGCAAAGCTAAGCCAAGACATAGTCACGTCAGTGCAAGTTCGATCCCCACCCTGAAGGTGGCCCACATGGCACAGCTGATCTCTCCTGTCTCGTCCACTGCTCCCCTCAGCAGTGTACCTCATGATATGCCTGTTCTGCTACCCACTTTGACTCTGGTGAATCCTCTCGCCCCCCACCTCTGGCCTGTACCCCATTTCTGTATGCATAAATACAATCTTAAAAAAAACACCTAGGGGTTATATTCAGAAACTCTTATTTGTCACTGGAAAACACACTTTCTCTGAATGTGTTATTCTGATGTGAGAATTTATATGTACTTAGCAAATTAAAATATACTTGTTTAAAGTGAGTATATTTTAGAGACCAATATGTATCACATATTACCATGCTGACATTGATAGTATTAAAGCTGAGTGCACAGGTGTCTTTGAAGTTCAGTAATACATGAACTTCCTTCACTGATCAGAATTTCAAGTGCTGTATCACACTTTTCTTGCAAGCATAAATGGCCTGCTATATAGTAACCTATGATTTCAGCAGTTGTTTAGGGAATTAGAAAGGATATATGAGAGAATTTATGATAAGAGAATTGTAATGGAAAAGTTTTGACAATAAATCTGTTACAGGGCAGAGGAATTCTAAAGAAGATCTACAACGAAGTATCACATCACATATGAATTCTCACCAACATACCCCATGCGTAGGTAACTGGAATTAGCACACAAGGCACCACTGAACAACATCCACATCAGTGGCTGTGTCTGTGGTTGCCATAGTACTGTGGAATAACAGCTGTTCTTGTGCTGAACCGCCAGACTCCCTCTCTCTGGGGCTGGTCACTACATCAGCACTGAATTCACAGCGTGACATAAACCTCAAGGTGAGGCTTATTGCTCAATGTGGACCCCTGCTAAGCATGAAAATCGCTGCAGTGTGTCACACGGACTCAAACACATATTATGCATTAGTTTTCATCCATATCTCGTACAATTTTTCTGTGACACCAACCAGGTACTTGACGGGCCAATAGGTGATGTTGCTTCAGAATCAGTAACATTTTACATTCACAGATCCTACCTATTCTCTATTGGACAAGCAACTCTCTGGTTGCCAGAGGTTGGATTTTAGCACTATGGCAGCCAGTGCAGCACAAGTTCGATCCCCAGACAGCTCCCTTCAGCAATGGATTTCAGTCAGTCTGCCTGTTCTGCTCCCCACTCTGACTCTGGTGAATCCTCTTATCTTGCCGCATCTCTGGCTTGTACCCATACATATATAAATGAATGCATACATAATTGAGTCTTTAAAAGAAAGGAATATGGAATTGCCTACAAGATATGCAGCAGTAGCAGCAGCTGGCATAAGATTTCCTGAAACATGCATATGCCCTTCTATAGTAGGTGCTGGGTGTTTTGGAACCATGAAAATAAATATTTCCAATTCTTCCATCAATAGATCAGATGTGAAGGGGTATTTATCCCACCTCTGGTTAGTACCCTTAAAAAGGCAGGAGATGAGGCCCTCCCTGGTGGCGCAGCGGGTTAAAGCACAGCACTAAGAAGCTAAAGTCACTTCAGCATGAGTTCGATCCCCACCTGCCCCGGAGGTGACCACATGGCACAGCAGACCTCTCCTGACCCGCCCGCTGCTCCCCTCAACAGTGGACTTCATCAGTGGGCCTGATCTTCCCCCTACTGTCTCTAGTGAATACACTCACTTCCCCTGAACCTCCGGCCTGTACCCCAGTTCTGTATGCATAATAATTAAATCAAAAAAAAAAAGGAGGAGATATTTTCTTCCTACCCCTGGAATTCTAGGATAAAATTCCTTATTGAAAAACAATTCTTTATTGAAAAATAATAGGACTTAACAATGAAATGTCTCATGAGCACTATCAGTGATACGGAAATAACCATTTTAACTTCCTCAAACCATTTGTTGGGGGAAAAAAGAAAAAAAGAAGGTTACTGTGTTGTCTTGTGTTAGCGATTTTCATGATCAGGAGAAATGTTATTTCTGGTCCACTAAGGAAAAGCATATTTGATAAAATGGTGATGATACACATAATCAGAGAAAAAAAATAGAAAATTAAAATCAGTTCTACAGTTAGGCCTAGAGTGGCCATGGGCTTTTTGTAGGTCTGGTCTTCTCAGTTGAAATAAACAATCATACACACTGTTAACTGAGGTCTTGTTGGGTGTTAAAAGAGATGTGGTTCCGACATCTCTAATGCTTGGTAACCAGCTTCGTCAATGAGAACAATGACCTTCTTCCACGATGTGACCTGTGTTTGATGGATGTGTTATTAGTTACTTTTCCTCCCCTCTCTATTATTAATTAACATATAGTGCATGATGATATTTAACTTTTCATTTCAGACTAGGAAATGTGAATACAGTACTGTGGTTACAGAGTGAGATCTTGGCCGTCACCAGAGGGCTCATGTTTCCACTGGGTTCTTTTTGGTACCCTCACATGAGGTAACAATGTGTAACTTGTAGTGAGTGTTTGCCACTATATGTGCCCAAAATTCAGCCTTCCCAAAATAGCAAAAAGAACATCTACTTTCTCAGAGCTCCTTATAGTTAAAATATAGGCAAGTAACTAATGTTCTCAACTGAATGCACTTTCTTTTTTTCCTTTTTAAAGATTTATGTATTTATGCATACAAAAGCTGGGGTACAGTTCAGAGGTGCGGGGGAGGGAAGAGAGGATTCACTAGAGACAGAGTGGGGTGCAGAACAAGCATTCATTGAAATACACTGCTGAGGGGAGCAGTTGACAAGAAAGGGGTGGTTTGCTGAGCCATGTGGGTCAGTACCCTGGAGGGATAGAATCCATGCTGCAGTGACAGGAGATAGTGCTGAGTGTTGGCCCTTTGTGCCACCTGGGAGTGCATGAATGCACTTTCAGTAGACTATTAACAGCACAAATATGAAGCTTAAAGGAATATCAGATTTTACTTAAATATGAGGCCAAGGCATGTGATGTTAACTTTACTGTTGTCAAGTATTTGTGGGTGTTGATTCTTTGAAAACATGCTGTCCCACTGTGATCCAAAGAAAATTAGAACAAGAATGAATTCTGTTATTTGCAAGAATGCTGAGCAATATTGTTAGAGCTTTGAGTCAATGGTTAGTTTATTTTTGAATTTTTTTTTCTCCTTTAACTCACTTGGATGCAGAGGGGATGACAACTGAGAACAATTTCTATACAACAAAGGCTTATGAGTGGTAACTTCTTGCAGGCCTTAACATGTTAGCATAAAGATAAAACATATATATACAATTACAATTTATTAACCTTAATTTGCTATTGCACAGTATTAAGAATGTTATCTAGCCCTCCCTTGTGGTGCAATGGGTTAAGCCTAGCACTTTGAAGCTAACCACTGCCACTGCAGCACAAGTTCAATCCCCAACCAGGGAGATGACCCACATGGCACCGCAGACCTTTCCTGTCTCCCCACTGGCCCTCTCAGCAGTGCATTTAGTCAGTCTGCCTATTCTGCTCCCCACTCTCTCTGGTGGATCTTCTCAGCCACCTCACCTCTATAAACAACTCTTTAAAAATAAATAAATAAAATCTGTAACCCCAAACTTCAATAAATTTAAATATATTATTTTTATATTATTTATTTATTTATACTTACAAGCACTGGGGTAGAAGCCAGAGGTGTGAGGGGAGGTGAGAGGATTCACCAGAGTCAGAGTGGGAGCAGAACTAAAATACACTGCTGAAGGGAGCAGTGGGCAAAACAAGAGAGGTCTGCTGCACCATGTGGGTCAGCTTCCCAGATGGGGATCGAACTCATCTGCAGTGACTATAGATAGCTCCACAGTGCTGAAAGTTAACCTGCTGCACCACCAAGGAGGGTCCAGTTTAAATATGTTAAGTAAACATTTAACATAACATACTTGTGTGTTAAAGTATAATATTTAAAATTTCATGAAGAATGAGAAACAAGCACTTTTTTTTTTTTAGAGACAGAGACAAAAAGGTATACTTTTTTTGGTTTTCAGAAATTGGGTCCCTAATGGCAAAAAAAGAAATGCAAAATGGAATTCAGGCAATAATTATATTGTGCTTCTGAAGTTCTATATCTCCAAGTTACAAGTTAACCTAAAAAAACACATTTCCCCTCATTTGTAAACTAATTGAGGAAAGGGGAGGAACTTTGATTTTTCTGGAATCTAGCATGGTATTGACATCTTGTAGTCATATAATGAATGTTTTTTATAAGCTGAAGGAATGGATTTATTTTGGTGGAGCTACAAATACTTTCATATAAGATTTTACTTTTGCAGAGAAAATTTTGTTTTATGGCTTTAATTAATCTACTCTTTTTGAACATTCATTTATTTGGCCACTTGACAAATATTTATTTGTTGGGTGCAATACACATCAGAGATTTCTATTTTATAACAAGAAAAACAAAAAGTGAGATAAATGATACAGAAATACATGTGTTTTGGAGCCTTCTCTGGTGGAACAATGGGTTAAAGCACAGTACTATGAAGCTACCACAGCCACTGGAACACGAGTGCCATCCCCGGCCAGGTAGCTGACCCTCATGGCATGGCAGACCTCTCCTGAC
>NW_004567115.1:47120413-47125839 GCF_000260355.1 Condylura cristata | reverse complement strand
AAATCTGGAGAAAGACTTGATGACGAGAATGTTTCTATAGCATCCACAAACACAAACTAAAACAACTCCCTGTCATTTCAGTGGCAACCTAGCAAAAGTGAGGTAATGAGCCGGTGCCTATGGACAGTAGAGAATTCCAGGCAGGAGGACAAGATCAAGACTCTGAAGGAAGTGTGTCTAGCAAGTGTAAGAAAACTGGTGAGACATGAGGCAGAAGCAAAGCACATAATGGGAATAGACACAAATAAGGAACAAAGGCACCATATTGTGTGGGGCTACTTGGGTTCCTTGTAAGGATACCCGTGTTTCCTCTGGCTGGTATGAGGTACTAGCTGGGGTTAAACAGAATAACCTTGTCTGATTTACATTATTCTTCAAGCGTTACTGAGGCATAATTGACAAAGCAAAATGGTATGTACTATTTTAAAGTGCACACGTGCCACTTTGCTCCTCACTGTGAAGTGATAACCACAATCCGGTTAGTTAACCCATCACCCTATGCCTCCAGGAATTGTGTGTGTGTGGTGAGGACACGGAATAGTGGCTCTCTTGGGAAACCTCAAGTTCACAATGTGGTATCATTAGATCTCCACAGTGTCCATCCTGCATGACTAAAATGCTGTGTCCTTGAACAAACATTTCCCCACTGCCCCCACCACTGGCTATGGGGTCCCCAGCCCTACTTCTTCTCAGGGTCATGTCCTGGTGCTCAGAGATCCCGCTTGTTAGCCTGGTTTAGGTCTGTCAGGGGCTTCCCACCTTTTTTCCCAAGGACAAAATTCCTGGTCTGAGGAATAAACTGGGAATTCAGTAGCAGCTGAAAACAGCAGTTGGATAAGAGAGAAACGTGCTGCCACCAGCACTGTAGACCCAGACTGTACCCCCTGGTCACTCCACCCTCACATACGTCCCCATAGCTTCTTCCCCCTCAGATGTTCACTTCCTGCGTAGGTCCCCAATTTTTACCTGAGCTAATAAACACAAAGATGCCTTTGGATGGGGCTGCAAATACCTCCAGCGGGTCCCTCTGGGCCTCTCATGGCTGTCCATGGAAGCCAAGTCCTCTTGCCTCAGGCCACACCGCTTCCAATACTGCCACCCCATGAGTTGACGCCAGGCATCTACCATTCTTCTGTGCCATTTTTTCCCCAAAGATTTGTTTATTCATTAAGAACTGGGGTGCAGGTCAGAGGTACAGGGGGTGAGAGAATTCACCAGAGACAGAGTGGGGAGCAGAACAGGTAGACTGATGACGTGCACTGCTGAGGGGAGCAGCGGGCGGGTCAGGAGAGGTCTGCCGCTCAATGTGGGTCACTTCCCAGGGCAGGGATCAAACTCGTGCTGCAGTGGCTGGCAACAGCTTGATAGAGCTGAGAGGTAACCCCTTGTGCCACCAGGAAGGATGTCACACAATATTTCTTTCTGTACCTGACATCTGTTTTATATTTATTGGGATTATTCCAGCTTCTGTGTGGAAGGTGCCAGAGAAGTAAAGGGTGGAATCAGGGACAGCTTAAACTGCCGGAGCACCCATCCAGGTGAGATGGGGAAGGGTGAGCGGGTACATGGGGTATAACAGATCATCGCCTTTTCTTATGGTCTTCACATTAGAAACACTCTCTGCTTCTCTAATAAAAACTTTTCATGGAGACACTTCTAATGAATTCCTTCACGAAAGTGTTCTTGATTCCTCTCAAACCTACTGCCCTGCATGGTCCAATTTGTTCTGTAAAACTGACTTCCAGCAGCTAATCTACAAGATTCCTGGGGGCATTAAATCATGCCTAATCTTACACCAGCCCTCCAAAGAAGGGGTGACCCTCTCCCTTTTGCACAGAGACTGAGTTTAAATGATGCTTCAGAAAACTGTCCAATTGATAAACTATAGCACAAGATTTTAAAGTTAGTTGTATCTTGCTTCAAAGTTCAGCTTTTTTTTATCCTTCTATATAGATACCTCATGTTTGATTTATATCATCATCTGTAATAACAACAGCAGCAACAACTCTTGTTAATATATCCTAGCTGCTTAATGCAGAAACTCACTCATCTCAGAATTCCTTCCAACAGCACGCAGTGTCTTGATCATGATAAAGAGCTATAGTGTCTCTTTCCTTTATTTTCTATTTTGAAAGGGAGATGACATTGATATGCATTTTGATAATTTTCTAATAGTTCATTCTCCTTTAAGGAATATGATTATTCTATTCCAGTATTATAGCTATGCTTTTGTCTCTACATCTATTTTTGCTTTTAAGTATTAACTTAATTGTTCTGATAATATAAAATAATTGAAAAATGAATGCTAGTGCCAAGTTGGTTCAACTTATAACAAGTTAAATAATTTAAAATTACTTAGTCCACATATAATTTAGAATTTTTCCAATGCATAATTTACTATTTAGAATTAGATATCAGGATTTTGTCATATAATAAATATAAATCAATTTCCTTTACATTCTGAAGTCTTCCTTATCGCTAAATCTCTACTCATAGTTTTACTGTTCAATTATGATAATGACTACTATTGCAGTTGGTAAGATTTTTTTAATTAAAAAAAGTTTCTAATGAGAAGATACATATTTCTTCATAAGTTCAATAATTAATATATATATTATTAAAACATTTCTAGGGAAATATTAGAATTGAACTTTTTTAAAAGGTATAAAATAAAACAACACATTTTTCGAGAATCCTTACCAAAGACACTTCCCAACTGGAAAAGTAAAATCTTAACTTTGTTTTCCTACACATTCATTTGTGTCAATCTCTGTCTGGACTCAGAAGTCTGCTTCAAATTTCTCATCTCCAACCTGTGGAGGAAACAAACCGTCAAGTCATTAAAAACAATACTCATTCCTTCTCTGATACATTTAATACAATAAACACCAACAACTCAGCATGCCTTACACTGGTACATTTTTAGAAAGGTTAGATAATTAGTATAGATAGACTCATCACTGTTAAATGCACTCCCGCCAGGATATTAGCTTTTTTTTTTTTTAATTGAGAGAATTTTGTATTTGTTAAATAAATATCTTCTTTTTCAATGACCACATTTCATTCAGAGACCACGATAAATGTGGATAAAGCCACGTGCCGTTTCGGGAACCCAGTTTATCTGCACTGGAGAAGGTTTGGAAAGAGAGACAAAGAATCTATAAACACAGAAACAAATTTCTGTGCCCTTTAATTCAAAATCATGCTCCGGTAATCAGTTGAAGGGTCTGAGTCTCCTTATTGTGGAGGCTTCTTGCCCTTGATGGTGGTATGAATTCTTCATAGAAAAGATACCACTTCTTTTCCGAAGCATTTATACTGTCTTTAAATTAGAGGGAATACCATTTTTGTTGTGTTGATTTCTACCATGTAATTTAATCAGTTGTGCTAATTGCAATTTAGATCATTTTAACTTGATTTTTCTTATAACAACCGTGGTACCTAGTTAATTTTCAATAAACACAGGGCAAAGGTGTGATTGTGCTGAAGTAGGAACTCCTGAATTAAGGAAACTCAAAATGAGGCTGCGTCTTTCGGGTCAATATCAAAATATAGCCCCTCCCTGGTGGCGCTGCGGATTAAAGCGCAGCACTGTAAACTAACTACAGCCACTCAGTGCGAGTTCGATCCCCAACCCGGGAGGTGACCCTCATGGCACGGCAGAACTCTCCTGTTCCTTCCACTGCTCCCCTCAGCAGTGTGCTTGTTAATTTGCCTGTTCTGCTCCCCAATCTGTCTCTGATGAATTTTCACTGCCCCTGCACCTCAGAACTGGCCTGTACCCCAGTTCTGTATGCATAAAGAAATAATTAAAAAAATTATTCATATAGAACAGGGGTACAGGCCAGAGATGTGGAGGGCGAGAGGATTCACCAGGGACAGAGTGGGGAGCAGAACAGGCAGATCGACTAAGTACACTGCTGAGGGGAGCAGCAGGTGGGTCAGGTGAGGTCTGCCACACAATGTCGGTCACCTCCGGGGCAGACAGAGATCGAACTCATGTGGAAGTGGCTTAAGCTTCTTAGTGCAGGGCTTTAACCCGCTGTGCCAGGGAGGGCCAATAAATAAATATTTTTCTAAAAATCAAAATATATTTTCACTTCAAATTGTGCACAAAACATTATTTCCTTATATGCAGGTATGTATGAACATAACTGTTTTTATTTGCAACTTGATGTCAGCAAAAGAGAAGAAATAAGAGCAAGTGAATCCATAAATCAGTTTTTATTTTGAAAAATATAGGAAGTGGCTTTCTTTTGGTTTCTGTTAAAAATTAAATATACATCTAAATGATCACACCTATATATGACTATTGTGATATTTAAAGAAATTAATGCATTGAAATATTTCAAAATGAACTGTTTATGAAGTTAGAGAGGGGGCAAAATCTAAACATATTGTAGAAAGTGAAATTATGATTACTCATTAGCTCCTTTTGACTTTATATATACATGTATAAATCTTATTTTTAGTCCTATTGGCATAATGTTCTTAACATTCATTTGTTATTATTATTTTAATTTTAGGAGAGTCATGCTATATATGATATAAATTTTAGATGCAGTTAAGAGAAACCCTTACTCAACTTATATATGATCAACTAGAAAATACATATGAATCATTTTGTGATATATTTTTATTCTAAATTTATATCTTAAATGAGAAAGCCAACTATATACAGTTTTGTCCTTTACTCACTCTAATAGACCTGCAAATGGTAGAAACATGAAGCGAATGCTTTATTTTTTTGGACTGTAAATATCTCTGTTTTGTGTTAGTTCTATTATTTAATTATTTGCTAAAAGGTACATTAAAGCAACAGCTGGTGATTTTCCAATGCTATGTTTTAGCAATTGCATGTTAAAAAAAATCAAGGTTTAATTTGCTTAACGAGCTAAAGATGATTTTACCCTAGTTTATGAGAAAGTGAAATTTTCCAGCACTGATGCCAATGCCATAGCTTAGATGAATGATCAAAATCAGCTTGATGGAGCAGGCTGATTTTCTCAGATACGCTGACTACCTCTCACTTGCTTTGACATATCCAACACCTCTTGTCTTAGCTTATCTGGACTGCTGAAACGGAATACCTTTGTCTGTGGCTTAAGCAATAAACATTTGTGTACATAGTTCTGGCTGTGTGGAGGTCAAGGTCAAGGTGCTGGCAGATGCAGCACCCAGAGAACCTTACTTGCATGTGACCTGTAGTTGTGTCTTCACATAGCAGAAAGCAAGATCTCTGCTTGTAAGGGCACTAATCCAGTCCTGAGGGTGCCATCCACGTGAGCTTGTCTAAGCCTAATACTCCCCAAATACTTCCCAATATATGCATATTGGGTTTTTTCCTTAATTTGGGAGGGGGACCTATTCAGCACATCACACCTTCCTTACTCCACCTCTACTCTGTTCCTTTAAGAATGTAGACA
>NW_004567115.1:47100927-47119928 GCF_000260355.1 Condylura cristata | reverse complement strand
AAAAAAAAAAAAAAAAGAATGTGGGCAAAGATAGACCTTTTTCTTAGTAAAGTAATAAAAATTAAATAATCTTCTCAAATGCTTTTCTAAAATCATTATAAAGCTTATTTAATACATTTGATATGTTTTACTATAAATTAGCATATAATGTTGGTAAACAATATTTCCTTTATAAATATTAATTGTAAATAAATACAGTAATTTTAGTTTTTTTTCTGCCATACTTCTTGCTATTTTTAAACTATTCTCTTCCATGTGCCTATAAATATTTTGCATATTCATCTTTATCCAATATTATATATGAAATAAGTTAAGGGGAATGAAAAATGATTTTTTTTTATTTTCAAGAAAGATTATACTATTTAGCTTTAATTTATAAGTAAGTGTAAATTTTTTTCTGTTCTTTCATTTCTGGCATTTCTCTCCCCTTGAATTCTTAGGGAAATTTTAAAGTTAGGGAAATAATAAAGTTTAAAAACACAGTTTGAATTCTTAAATAAGATTAATACCTGATAACCCTGTGTTTTTCATAAATAAGAAAAGAATATAAAAAGGCATGCTAACATCTCTGTGACTATAAAACTTTCATTAGTATTTCATCCCATTATTGTTCTTTTGCTGTATTTTTGAAGTTTATTCTTTAGAACTGTGACCTCATAGCTGTATGGGTTTCCATATCTCATGACCATCAATGTAGAACAAATTATTCATGTTTCAGTACTTCAATAATGAGATGTCAGCCCATAATCCTTGCTGTTGAAGGGATTGTCAGAAATGATTGAATCCCTTGTGATATGACCTCAATGCCATTTAAAACTTGCCCTCATAAGAGAGAACATGCTATCTCAGTAGCTCCTCTCATTTCTCTTGGCCTTCTTCTTTTTTTTTTTTTGTTTTGCATAATACCATCCACGTACATCATATACATGCATAATTCAAAATGAAAACTGTATCTAAGGGATGCAGAGGTATAATGTGCACAGAAAAGCTTTTCAGCAACAGTCATGTACACAGACCACATTCATGAAATATCACTCTGAATGCTTATAATGAAGATATCATGATATTACTTGAATACTTATTTCATAAATTCTGGAATGAATTGCCAGGGCTAAATGTTAGTGCTACATGGGAGATGTATTGGCTTGCTAAGATTTTGTTTAGTTGTTTAAATACCATGCCTTTGAGGATGTTAAAAATAAACCTGCCGGCTTAATTCTTCCTATACATGATATTTTTCTTTGCCATTGTTATAAATCTTGCAGAATCAATGAGATTTTGTATCATTCAAGATTCCACCAGAAAAATAACACATGATGAGAGTGTGGGGGTAAGGGTTAGAGAAGAACAAGAACAGTGAGAGCATGATATTACATATTGCAAGGAATTGATTCAGACGGTTTTGAGGTCTAGCTAAGCAAGGATGAAATTGAAAGACAGTGCAGGACACTGGAAAGGACAGTCAGACATTCTCAAGCAGGAACTAAAGCTACAGTTCATGGGCAAATTCTTTTCTTTTTCAGGGAAACCTCAATGTTATTTTTAAGACTTTTACATTGATTGAATCAGATCTACTCAGATTACCCAGAATAGTTCCTTTACTTACAGTCAACTCATTATGAACTTTAATCACATCTGTAAACTACAACAATGCCTAGAATAGTTTCAACATAAAAATTGAAGATTATAGTCTACCTAGTTGACACAGAAAATTGGATGAGCATGCATTTGATATATGCCTGATGAAATTGACTCTTGATCACATCACTGGGGGTGCCACAGAATCGTAAACAGTTTACTATATATTCAGGATCTATATACGGTCAGATACATTCTAATAGTGTTTTGTAAGTTTCAAGTTAGGGTTAGTGAATGCATACAATTTCAACCTACTCTATGCTTCATGTTTAAACTTGATATGATTACAAAAATACGTGCCATATTGAAAAATTCAACTAACCTTAAATCATGTACAATAATCCAATTATTTAGTCTATTGTTTCTATTGTAGGCATGTAGACAGATGAAACATAAAAACAAGAAACCATAAAGATAGGTCAGTCTATATAAGAATGATTTTCTAGCCTAAGTAGTTATGACACATTATAACAATATAATTTTAATAGAAATAGCAATATTTATATCCTACATAAATATACAAACTTTTTATCTACTTTAAAAATCCATAATTTATCAAGGTAGTGGAAAAGGCAAAGATGCAGGACTTCTAGATTGGGAGCTTCTGCACAGATGTTAGAAAACTTGACAACATATTCTTTATGTCAACCTTTTTTTTCTCCATAAAATCCTTAAATATTCTTTTTATTCTAAATCTACTGTATATCTAAATTCCTCCTTTTCTTTGTATTGTTTTGTCTATAGTCATAATTCCTACTAACTGTGTCCCTTGAAACAGCAGGATTTCTGTGATTCATGAGTCTGTGTGAGCAGTCCTTTGCTCAGCTAGCCCTAAACTAGTCCTTCGCTCAGCTTTTTCTGGATTGAGATCAAGGTGTCAGTAAGTGCTATCGCTGCTCTGAGGCTCCCAGTCCCCTCCAGTGTTTTTCAGTTACAGGTGTGAGTTATATTTTCTTGTGGGCTATTGACGAGAGATTAAACCTCAGCACCTAGGAGTCACCCATAGGGACCCTCCACTGGTGGGTCAGAACACATTTATGTACTCCTTAGTGGTACAAGGATAACTCTTTTTCTTTGAATGTGTCTACTGCTCTGTGTTACTGTAAAATAACTCCCCTCAGAAGGTCACCTCATCATTAGTAACCTCTTTTTGGGCAATGTCAGATGATTAGGATCCTAAAATCTATCTGCAAGATACCTTTTCTCATGCAAGATCATCTAACTATAGTAGAAATATTTGACCCTTTATAAAGGTCCTTCCCATATGCTTAGGGGAAGGGGCTATTCAATTTGCCTGTCACATGTGTTAAAATAAAATCCTCCAATAATATTTTGAAGATAACAGAATGAACCCTCCCTGTTGGTACAACATGTTAAAGTGCAGCGCTATGAAGCTGTCCACAGCCACTGTAGCACGAGTGTGATCCCTGGCCAGGGAGTGACCCACATGGTGCAGCAGACCTCTTCTATCTCCCAGCTGCTCCCCTCAGCAGTGTATCTAAGTAAATCCTCCTGTTCTCCCCATTCTGTCTCTGGTAGTCCTTTCACCCCCTTCATGTCTGGCCTACACCCCAGTTCTTGTTGTATAAATGCATAAAAAATAAATTTAAAAAAAGTGAATTATTTGAAAGTGGTATAAGTTCATGACATTATACAGAAATGATGTTAATGGCATAAAATATCCTCCTAATGTCTTGGATATAATATAATACCAAGCTAATATATTCTATTAAAATATACTTATGGGGCCCTCTCTGGTGGTGCAGCGGGTTAAAGCACAGCACTAAGAAGCTGAAGCCATTTCTGCAAGAGTTGATACCCGCCTGCCCTGGAGCTGACCCACATGGCACAGCAGATCCCTCCTGACCCGCCTGCTGCTCCCCTCAGCAATGTACTTCATCCTGACCCGCCTGCTGCTCCCCTCAGCAATGTACTTCATCCTGACCCGCCTGCTGCTCCCCTCAGCAATGTACTTCATCGGTCTGCCTGTTTTGTTCCCCACTCTGTCTCTGGTGAATCCTCTCACTGTCCCTGCACCTCTGGCCTATACCCTAGTCTGGATGTACAAATAAATAAATAAATGAATGAATGAATAAATTAATACACACACATGTCTTAAAATATTCATTATTAATGTAAGTGAACAATAAATTTGTACTAAAATAGGTTGAAAACAGAGGAAAAATGGCAAATATTAAAGATATATAGTCTTTTGAAACTATAGAGGGAAAAATTTGAAAACAAACATTAACAGTAATGGGGAGGAAAATTATTTCAGAGATCTGTTCCAGATTAGTTTTTCTTCCTACATAATTTTTATTAATTAAATCCTACAAGTTACTAAAGCTTTCAAACTCCATATTAAAGACTAAAATACAACTAAACATCACTGATAACAAAAAAGCAGAGATAGTCATGCGAACACAGAGCTATTGAAGAAAATGCATTTGACATTTAAAATGGGATGAATAGCAAAATTCCTCTGTAATCCTCACTGAAGTTAGGTTTATTTGTGATTTATAGAGGTTTGCATATTTCACATCCACAAAAAATAAATGGAATTAATATAATTTCATATATTTTGCAAAGAAAAACACAGTAAAAAAAATGAAGATGCAAATAACATCTTCACAGTGCACAAGTGATTATTTCCTTAATTGGATAAATAACTTTAAGCTGAATCCAGTACAAGATGCTTTTGACATGGTTTCAATTTTCAGTTTGTTTTCTCATCTTAATTAGATTCATATTTAACTTTCCTATGCAGTTTCTGTTTGAACAATTGAGACATTTCTTGGCTTTCACATGATATTTAGCAGGTACAATTAAAAATGTAGTTTTTGTTTTATTTGTAACAATGTTTTCACATCAGGTGATACCATACCTGTATGTGATCCTGGTGATTTTCATTTACAGTTGTTAAATAATAATATTTTTGAAAGTGTGCCTTCCTATACCAGAATTGTTTTATACTAAGTGTTTTTTTTTTTTTTTCTGTCTGAAGAGGAACTTGTAAAAAGTGTTCTTTCAACTCAGTAGCTGAAAATATTAGACAGAAAAGACTAAGAAATTGTGTTTGCATGACGGAAATGTATAGAATAATCAAATGGATGATGACAAGGTTAGCTGGCCTTTACTGACAGCTTTCTATATGCCAGCCTTTGTGCTAAGAAATTTCCATTTAAATTGATTGAATAAATCGCAGAATAAATGTAATTTTCTGATGCACACGAAGAGTGGCAAAAAATGTAGCCAAGTTTGTGCAATTAGTGAACAGTGAAAACAGTAATCAAATACATCTTAGTAACTCAATACTTCACTGCAACTAATTGTGTGAACAATGAAGAAATATTTGTCAATATGATAACATGCACATCAGAGAACTCTGAGAAAGGGGAATTAGGTTGATATAAAATTAAAAAAAATCCAGCAGTATTTGGGTACTGCACAATTTTTAACATCATTTAAACATTTACACAGATTCACCAGAGATAGAGAGGGGAGCAGAACAGGCAGATTAACTGAAATACAGTGCTGAGGGGAGCAGCAGAGAGACAGGAGAGGTCTGCTGCGCCATGCAATCACCTCCAGGCAGGAGCTTGACCTCACATGAAGTGGCTGCTCCAGCTTGCAACGTTGTGTCCTATCAAAGGTTAGTTTTTAAGCTTGTCTTACTGACTCTTGGTTTGATCACTCAATATCCCACCTATTAGTGTCACCATGCAGTATTGATCTTTTGGAAAAAAATATTTTGCTATGCTGTATTTCAAATCTTCAAGAAAAGTGATTGCATAAGCAAGGTATGCGGTGTGAAAGGATGCTGACGGGGTATTGCTGCACGTCCACTCCACCTCATATTGAAGATAAGATGTGCGGGTACATTGGGGACATATTTAAAAAGGTGAGTGTGAGCAAGAGACAAGTCATGAGGACGCTGCTGCCTGCCTGAAGAAACATTCAGAAGACGGGCAGGAACTGTTCTTCCAGGCAACAGTGTGAGCCCAGGTGTGTTCTAGCAACAAGGTAGAACACCAACGGTTTTAAGTAGCTGGCTTAAGCCAGTCACTGGCATGTTTTGTAAGCGATCGCTCTGGTTGCCATGTTTGTGGGACAACTCATAAGGAAGCTGGTGCCCACATAAGAGAATTCAGGGATGGCTTGGGGGCAGCGAGAGTCATGGAAATAGACCATAAACTGGCAGAGGGCAACCGAGGTTTAGGACAGCCTGCCTGAAGACACTCGGTCCATAGTTTGTGGATATGCTGCTTCTCTATGCTCCTGAATGTCCTCTTGTCCTTCTTTGCAACACTCTGTGTGACTCTTTGGATCAGGAAAGATTTGCAGAGTTAACAACCCAGATGTAACCCTTATGGGAAGGCTGATGAAGGAGGCTGATGGAGAAATGCTCACAATGTTCCTCTTTTAGACAAGAGAGAGAATTTGGAGGTGGGTTTGTAGTTCAATGAAGGACTGAGTCCCTGTTACCACAGAATCTCTTCATTATTACATCTATGTTGAGTTTTTCTCTCTCTTCTGTGTAATGTTCCTCCCTCACAGCTTCCTGAAATGTCTTCCAAAATGAAATGCCTTTGCATCTTATTCTGACTTTTGGGATGCCTTGGTTGGCAACAAAGCAAAGCAGATAAGATTTGATGATTTATTGCACATGGCAGAATAGAATAAAAGGAAAGTCGATGGTGGCTCCAGTTTTCTGATCTCTGGAATAAGAGAAATGTTTAACCTATTCTCTAAATAAGAACCATCAAGAAGAACAACACTTTGGAGGAAGCCATGATATACATGTCCTAACACTTTGCAATTGATTTCCTAAAGAAATATCAAAACACTATCAAGAGGACGCAATTTTGGTCCAAGTATATGTCAATGCTAGATGGATTTAGAAATCAATACTTTATGTGAGGTATTAACATTGCGGATGAAAATACCTAGGCAGAGACCCTAGAGGAGTTGAGATTCTAGCAGATAATCAAAAGAAGCCACACTAGTCTAGTTGGAAGAGAACAGGACATTTGGAAAAGAAGCGGATAATCCCCACAGGAGCAAAATGAGGAGGCTGCATTGCAAAATAAGGAAATAGAAGACTTCTCCCATGCTGTGAACCTTCCCAAAATGTAGAGCAGAGTCTGGGTGTATGAAATGGAGAGAACACTTGGGAAATTGTCTGATTTCTGCTTTCTCACCAATTTAAGGTTTGCTAATTTGACACTATTTTAACAATCCTGTTTAAAACAAGTATATTACCCCCACTTTCTTTATTTTATTCATCCTAATGCATACAATAGCAACGCTTTTAGATTCCTTTTATAAAGAGGCAGGCCCTACTTTGAAATACAATTTCCTTAAATTTCTTTAAAAGAAATAATTACAGAGCAATCACCAGCAGGAACACTTACGTCCTTTCTGATGAAGAATTACGAGGAACTAAAAAACGAGAAACTTTTACTGTTAATGTATCATTCATCGCATTTACATTCTCTTCTCCAAAGGGAGGCTTATTAGGGGAAGGGTTAATGACACCGACCTCGAACACCTGCAGCTAAGTTCATTTCATCTATATTGCTTGACCAGTAAGGAGTGTGACAAATAGAGCCATGCACACATGGCTTATTAGCTTATTGGCTCATCTATGCCATTTTGGACTCACAAGTATTCTATTACTAGTATCTGTTAACATTTAAGGATTTTTGTTTTGAGAAGGTGACCATCCAAGAAATTAATCTATCACAGATGAATACTCTGAATTTAGTGTTTGATCTCATGACTGGATGTCATCCAGATACTGGATTAAGTACCGTAGAGAGAGTTATATAAGTCATCTGCTATATTATCTTGCAAAACTGCTCAACACTGAAAGTATTGCTAGAAACTTCCTTTGCTTTGATACTGTTTTGGGATTCCTCTTCACTATTCCTCTTCACTATTTATCATTTCATTAATGATTATTAGCAGGGAACTTATTAGCCCTTAACTTTGAATCCAACTCTTAAAATTTTATAAGCTATCACCATAGTCCTGTATGCTTACTTACTAAAGCTTAAGAAACAATTGGATTCAAAGTTTAGGGCTAATAAAGATGTAAAAAATAATATTTAAAAAAATTTAAAATACAATGCAAAAAATGTGTAAGCTGGTGTTTCCTTTCTATCAACATTTTATTAATTCTTTCATTTTAAAGATTTATTTATTATGCCTACAGCACTATACTACAGGCCAGAAGTGCAGGGTCTGCAAGAGGATTCACCAGAGACAGAGTGGGGAGCAGAACAGGCAGATTAACAAAGTACACTGCTGAGGGGAGCAGCAGGCTAGTCAGGAGGGGTCTGCTGTGCCATGTGGATCACCTCCTGGGCAGGGGATTGAACTGTGGCCAGCTTGCAATTTTGTGCTTTAACCTGCTGTGCCACCACAGAAGGCCCTCTGTCAATATTTTTAAATGGAATCAATTGACAGCAAACTCTATGTGAAATTTCAGTGATTTTTTTCCCTTCAAATCCCAATGTCTAAAGTACTTTCTAATCAAGTCTGTGTCTTCGTACTCTAATAGGTGGTCATTTGGATTTCCAAATCATAGCCAATGTTCAAGGACAGGATAATTTCCGACTCCTCTATGGTTATTAAGCTAGTAGAGCCAACTGTTTTAATGATGATCATAAGTTGAGTGATATATAATATACACATTTATTTTGCTCATTTTTATGTCTTCATTAACTGCTCAAAAAATTTAAATTTTTGAGAACAGATGGTTGCTGTCTATTCATACCAGTTGACCAAACTGATGGGTTTATCATCTTTCAAGATAGATTTGAATTTAATCTACAGCATTCATTTTCTTTGAGATCTATAACCAATTAGAAAAATTCTTATGTCTAAATTTTCTCATGAATAAATGGAGATGGTGCTAGTACCTATCTTATTACCAAAGGAATCTGTTAGAAAGAATATAAGAAATTTAAACAATAGGCCCTTCCTGGTGGCACAAGTGTTTAAAGCACAACACTACAAAGCTATGCAATTATTTTGCTTACATGCATAGCTGCTTCAGCATGAGTTAGGTCCCCAACCAGGGAGTGACCCACATGGCGCGGCAGACCTCTCCTGTGTCCCTGCTGCTCCCCTCAGCAGTGTGCTTCATCAAACTGCCTGTTCTGCTCTCTACTCTGCCTCTGGTGAAGCCTCTCACCACCCCTGCACCTCTGGCCTGTACCCCAGTTCTATATGCATAAATAAATAAATTTAAAAAAATAGAAAGAAATTGACACAATAAAATTGGCAAAGTGCTTGTGTAACTATTTTGATCAAAAAGTTTAACTGGTAAGTATGTGGTGGAGACCAGTAAAATGGCCAGCTTTGTTATTGTACAAATAAAAAAAAAACAAACATTTTTCAATATATTTTAATAAAGTGAAGATATTTAATATTTGCTTTATAATTTATTTGCATAAGAAATGCATGCTTAGCAGATTTCATATTTAGATTTGTAACACCACACCACACGTGAGTCATAACCATAGTCCCCTGTGCTCTTCCCTCCTGTTTTGACCCCTCCCCACCCACTATCGTGTTGTAGGCTTCAGATCTACTTGCTGGTTTTATATTTTGCCTGATCTTTGGCTTCTTTATATTTCACCTATAAATAAAACCATCAAAATCTGTCTTTTTCCTTCCAATTTAATTTTGTTTAGTATTACTCCTGCCAGCTCCATTCCTGTTGCTGCAAATGGCATGAGTTTATTCACTTTGATTGCTGAGTAGTATTCCACTATATATACACACTATTTCTTTTTTATCCCATCCTTTGTAGGCATTTGGGTGATAGGATATGTGACAGTAAATACTGTTTATGGATTTTAATTTATTGAGTTATTTTGAAAGCATCAAACAAGTGAAATGCTAGTGATGAAGGAATAGGCTTCATTGATACAGATAAATGATTTATATAGAAAAACAGCATCTCTTACATGGTATCTCTAACTCATTTCACAGAAACAAAGATTTGACATTTTAACCCTTGACAAAACATTTAATTAAATATATTCACCAGCATTCACATGCTAAACTAGTAAGACATCTAATTGGATTTTTATTTATAATAATTGACTAATAAAGTAAATATTATAAATATTAATACAATTATATTTGATCAGTGTTCTATTTGATCAATATTGATCAATATAATATTTGATTGTTATAATAATTATTATATAATAATCGGATGTTTACCAAATATCAAATAATTAGATGTTTATCAAATATTTGCTAAGCAAATATTATCTTGAGTAATATATACATATTTTGATTAATGCTGATATTTTATTAATATTACATTTGATTAATATATCAAATATTGCAAATGCAATAAATATTACAACTGTTCAAAGTTGAAACAATTCATAGTTAATTTAGCCATGCTCTGACTAATTCTTTAGAGTTACATATTTGCTTGAAGACAAACTCTAAAGTGAGGTAAACAAACTGATTTATTTTCTATGACACAATTAGGTGTTATTTAGTGTTTTTATTTTATTTTAGTAGCACAAAATAAACTACAGTGCAAAATTATGGCAGTAATTAAAGTCACAATTATTTTGCTTACATTATAAATATTTTATAGTTTTATTTTGCTTAGTAGCTTAGTTTGCTTTTAGTTTTATCTAAATATAAATAGTAAGTGAACAAGGATATTTTAGAATATTATAGATATAAAAATGTGAGTTAGCAGCATATGTGAAATTGAATTAGTAACTAGACAAATTTGAATCACTCATTTTTCTTGATCTATAGTTAATATATCTAAGATTAAATGCTGTGTCATGTTTTGTAAAACGTTATCTATGCACTGACTTTCCTGGTTTTAAAGTCAATGTTCTTTTACAAACATAATAAAGACAATTTATGTGTTAAAATAATTAACAGAATCTTCACTAAAGCTGTTTTGTCCATCAGTATGGCTGTTACTATAGGAGATGGTGAAGATTACAACTGGACTATATTCTTAAAAATGGCTTAAAAATATTGGAATTGTAATGTCAGATGGATGTGTCACTTTTTTTTTCTTTTTAGTTTGTCTTTTAATTGTACTGATATTTACCATTTATATTTTTTTGATTCCATTTACATGGCCTTGTGTATCCCTTCTACAATTTTCATTAGAAAGTTTGTACTGAGGTTGGTATATAGTGACATATATGGTGACCTTCTGGAGGGTCTGGTTTTGGACACACTTTGATGGTCTACAATGTCACCTCCTCTCTATGTGTTCTATATAATTTATGCCGCTGTTGCCTCTATTTTTGTTATTTTGTTACTTTAAGGTAATTTATAGTCAAGCCACAGGCTGGGAGTTAATATTTCAAATACAATACAAGATTCATAAATATACACAAATAAATATTAAATAGCTGATAAATAATTCTTAAAGAAATATACAAAACTTTCTTAAATCTCAAGCATAAACAATCTACTTATAGAACGAGCACGAAAGACCTCCCTGTTGGCTTAGGCCTTAAGTCTCAGCATTATCACTGCAGTGGCCTGAGTTTGATCCCAGCCAGGGAGCTGACCCATCATGGCACAATAG
This sequence comes from Condylura cristata, assembly GCF_000260355.1. NCBI lineage: Eukaryota > Metazoa > Chordata > Mammalia > Eulipotyphla > Talpidae > Condylura > Condylura cristata. The sequence continues at coordinate 47,108,692 of NW_004567115.1, read as the reverse complement.
ACCTCTCCTGTCTCACTGCTCCCTTCAGCAGTATATTTCGGTAAATATGCCTGTTCTGCTCTCAACTCTGTATCTGGTGAATCTTTAATCCCCACATCTCTGGCCTACACCCCAGTTACTATATATAAAAAGGAATGAGCAAGCAATCTTGCAGATACCTCATCCAAAAAGATACCCCCAATGGTAAATAAACATTAAAATATGCTACTCAGTATATAGCATAAGGCACTAGCTAGTTAAATAACAATGGGATACCACTTCTTACCTGTCAGGGTAACCAAAATCCACAACACTGGCAACACCAATTGCTGGCAAACATGTGGAGCAACTGGCACTTTCATTCATTGCTGCCTGGAATGCAAAATTATAGATCCACTTTAGAGGAAAGTTGGGCCACTTTTTTTTTTTTTTAACATTAAACTTATTCTTACCATGAGAATCTGACATGTGTCTTGGTATTTACCCAAAGGGAGTGGAAACATATGTTCACCAAGACACAGAAGAAACTTAAAAGCATATTACAAAGTGAAATAAATAAATCTGAAAGGCCTATTTAATATGCCACTTCAATATTACATTCTGGAAAGGCAAAGTGATGGAGATGGTAAAAGAATCAGTGATTGCAAAGATAAATGGGTGGAATTAATAGTTGGAGCACAGAGGATTTTAGGTAGTATCACTGTTCCTTATGATGTTATGGTGATGAGTACATTTAATTATACAATTGTTCAAATCCACAGAATACACATGGAGTGTGAACTATCCTGTAAACTATACATTGATGATCATGATGTGCCACTACAGGTTCATTGATTGTAACAAATTCACCATTCTGGTGGTAGATGTTGATTGTGTTGGAGTTTATACATGTGTGGGATTAAAAGTTAAATGAGAAATCTGCATTTTTAGTTTGATTTTTTTAGTAGGCTTAAAACTAAAATAAGGAACACTATCACATACATAGCTTATTTGAAACATTTTATATTCTTTAAATTATTCTGATTGACTTTATCTTTTACCCTGGAAAACCTTTAAAATATATTTTAAGAGGGACACAATTTTGAAATAAGAATCATCAGAATTGCATTTGCAGCATTATGAAAGAGCTATGAACCTTAGAAGCATACAAACATGCATTTGAGGATTTCTGTATTATTTGAGTTTTGGGGCATGTGAGAATTATTTAACCTTTGAACCCATCAGTTTACTCCCATAAAACATGAGACGAAAATAACTCCTGACAGTTGTGGGAAGGACAGTATGAGATAAAAAGGCAGCCAGCACAGAAAATAGCTCAAAATAGGTATTAATAAGTATTAAATACCTGCTAACTTTGTCTCCAAAACCAACTAGTTAGACAATGAATTTTCCTTATTTCAAATTGTATTTTGACACTTGAATTTCTTAGTCTTTATTCTTCATTGGAAACTTACCAGGACCCTAGACTTATTAATGAGGTGAATAAATCTTTATCTAACAGAGTTTGGAAGTTAGTAATTTTTTTTTAAATAAAAGTCATTAAAAGTTATTTCACTCTTGCAATAAAACATTTTACCAAGATATTTCAACACCTGCTGATAGCAACTCCCTGGTTGATCATCAATTGCTTTTTAATTCATTTTTCAATAGGACATTCTGAAAGATTTTATATAAATATAAAATTATGTGTCTTGGGTTTTTTTTCAGAATTTGTTGAGAGGCAAAACTAAATTCTCCACCAGCTGAAGAATTTATTTAGAATCCCACAATGTTGGCTCTCTCAGAATTAAAGTTTGATTAGAAATGTGAAAAGTGAGAAGAGGTTGTGAAAAATAATGTACAAACTTAAAGAACTTGTTCAAAGATTAAAACAAGACGAATCTTAAGTTGCTCTTCGAACTCTTAGATAAATGAATAAATCCTCAAAATATGCTGTTACAAAGTAAAAAGTGCCAGGGAGAAGTTCCTGAGAAATTAAATGTAAATGACCTAGCTAGGAAACTTCCAGAATGCCGAAGTCACACCTTCTCACATAGATCATGTAGTCTGCTCAACAGCAAGTTCCTTATTTAGTCACTTTTGATTAAATATTTATATTGTAACTGACTTTCTCCTAGAAGTTTTTACATACTTTACTTCACTTGATTCTTTACATGTAGTTAATTAAGTATGTTTGTATGAATACAACATGGAAAGCTTTCAAAGTGGTCCCCTATAATTTGGTGTACCTTTTTGGGAAGTAAGTAAAGTTTGGATAAATTCATGTCATTTAATTGAGTGTTAAAATTCATTGAATTTTTGACTTTTCAACTAAGTAAGCATTATTTTGGACTTTTTTTATCATTTATAATCAAAGCTGGTGCTTTAAGATTTTAGAAATACTTCTCTACAGTAAAATGACCACAGACTTACTACTTATTTTACTTTAAGTAGGAGCATGTAGATAATTTGAGGAGTGATATATGAAATACTAATAATGCGTTTTATATTATTAAATTTCATGGGGTTTTTATATTTAATCATTTCATTATTATTAACTCTATATGAATTTCTGTTTTGTAATAGATACAAATGGGAATAAGATTCTTAAGTTATTCTCTTTGAAAAAAATCAATATTTATCTTCTCAAACATAACTTTGATCTTCAAATCTATGTCAAAATATTATTCAATAGACCACTAGATAGCTGGACAATATTCTATTTCTAAGATTTAGCTTATTTTCTACCCGCTGTACTGTTTCTGAACTTATAAACCCTTGTGAAGACTGAAAACTTCATTTTCTACATATTCATTTAGTGCCACTGTATTTCTTTTGAAAAACTCATACTCCCTACATTAATGTCTACTTGCTTATAACCTGATCTTTCTAACAAATAAAACATGTGAGCATAGTGATGTTCTCTTTCATTTTGACATTTCACTTAAAGGCAAAAAAGTAAAAAAGTAAAAAAAACCCCTGATGGCGCAGCGGGTTAAAGCACAGCACTAAGAAGCTAAAGCCACTTCAGCACAAGTTCATCTCCGCCCTGGAGGTGGCCCACATGGGGCAGTAGACCTCTCTCAACCCGCCCGCTGCTCCCCTCAGCAGTGTACTTCATCTACCTGCCTGTTCTGCTCCCCGCTCTGTCTTCAGTGAAGCCTCTCACCACCTCTGTACCTCTGGCCTGTACCCCAATCTGTATGCATAAATAAATAAAGTAAAAATGATAACCTCTGACTATATTTCTTACTGTCACTGAGAAAATATAAAGAAAATCTCCACTGACGTAGAACAGGAGCCAGGGAAAAGGATCCTCTGACTATCCCAAGGTAAGTCAGCAGGATTTGAGGCAGGTAGAAAAAATGAGGGAAGCTCACGTTAAATGAAGTTGGAGACTGTGTTTTTATTTTCTTAAGAGACATATGTGAAGGAATGGAGGGGATAAAATGGGCTATCAAGCTATACCAATGGGCATTCATGGTTACAGGAAGACTTTTAAAAAACAAATGTATTTATGCATACAGAACTGGGGTACAGGCCAGAGGTACAGGGGCAGTGAGAGGATTCACCAGAAACAGAGTGGGGAGCAGAGCAGGTTGACTGATGAAGTACACTGCTGAGGGGAGCAGCGGGCGGGTCAGGGGAGGTCTGGTGTCACATGGGTCACTTCCAGGCAGGGATCAAACTCACACGGAAGTGGTTTTAGCTTCTTAGTGTTGTGCTTTAACCCGCTGCACCACCAGAGAGGGCCCTTTTTATGTTAATCTTCAGACATTTGGAAGTATTCTCATGTGAAAAAGATAATGATTTTGAATTGGATGTCCTGGTATCTTACAGCCCACTGTGGTGATACCACAGGTGGGCAAACTAGGAAAGGGTCAAGTGAGAGTAGGAATATGGCTTATGAATTCGGTGTACAAGCTCAAAAAATCTAAATTGTGTAAGAGAGAGGAATACCTGAACTTTAGCTTGGGGTTTTATTTATTAATGGTTTTATTCACCATTGATTTTTTAGTGATTGGAATATGGATGTGAGGAAACAGCAATCCATAGTTAGGGTTGAGCAGCCAGGAGACTGTGGACAGGGAAGACTGGTAAGGATTAATTCTAGTGTTGGGAATGAGGAGAAGTACCACTGTTTGAGACATCTTGGAATGGAGGTTCCTGGAGGAACCAAAAAGAATATCCAAAGATCAAGTTTTGAGAGATGGATTAGAAATGGTTACTGTATAGCTGATTATAGTTTGGCTGTTCATGAGATAACATAAGTGAAATCTGATACAGTAGAACTGAAAAGATCAAGGATATTATATTAAGGGAAATTTAGGGAGAATTCAGCCTATTTAAAAGATAAGTAGAAAAGAAGAGCCCATGAAGAAAATTGAAAAATGGATATCCAGGGAGTTATGAAAGAACTATAATAGAATAATGTCAATTTGTTATGTTTCTTAACCTTTATAACAACTACATTGTTCTTGATGACTAAGATCATTAGTCTAATAACCATAATTAGTTATAATTATGCAAAATGGGAATGTAATTTAATGTGTTCTCTATTTACTGTTCTCAATAGATCTCATTAATAATGTTGATGAACAAAGTGTTTATCTCTTCTTTAGACCATCTCTAAGGCCCTTCCATCTATAAACCTTGGATACACGTGAACTTGTGCTACATTTGGAATCAGGATTGATTCTAGACCTAGAAATGCAAGTGACTTACACAGAATTTTGCCCAGAATAGATGCTGAAAAATCATGGAGTTTTATTTTAGCCGAATACTATTTTTTTTAAGATTTATTTATTTATGCATACAAAACTGGGGTATAGGCCAGAGGTGCAGGGCAGTGAGAGGCTTCACCAGAGACAGAGCGGGGAGCAGAACGGGCAGATCGATGAAGTACACTGCTGAGGGGAGCAGCAGGTGTGTCTGGAGAGGTCTGCTGTACCACTTGGTCACCTCCTGGGCCAGGGATCGAACTCATGCTGAATTGGCTTTAGCTTCTCAGTGCTGTGCTTTAACTCGCTGTGCCACGAGGGAGGGCCCAGCCTAATATTCTTCTGTAGATAAGTAAACCTAAGATGAGAAACGGTAATTCTAAAAGTTCTAAAGGATGTTGATGTCACAACCAAGACTAAAACAAGATACTTGTATTTCTTATTTTATCAACCATACTTTTTCTCCGAACATTTACCACCTCCACTTAAGCAATGATGAATATTTGCAAGTTATAGTTATCAATGATGTGAATAAATATCATTCAATGACACCTACATTTCAGATTAGAAGTTCACATTAGGCCAAATAGCCAATTTGCTGTTTTTTAAATCCACTTAATAAACTCTTTTAGAATTATATAAATAGATAACTCTGATCTCTCATAACAAGCCAATCTCCACAGCCATCAATACATTGCAGGCTGAGCTCTTTCTAAAACATTAAGTGCATAAATGATAGATATGATTATTATGAATGCATGGTTAGTGTTCTACTGTTATTTATATTCTCTCTATTTTATATAAATAAGTGTATTGGCAGAATGAACTTTAGATAACACAGGAATAAAGACATGGGAAATTCATTATGTGAAAACTGCACTGGATGAATGCTATCTTGGGTCACTTGCCAATCTGTATGTTATACATGTTCCATTTTCTGTATTTTTTCCTAAGTGTAGTACAATATTTTGTTTATATGGCTATCAATTTGATAGCATAATATCTGAATATAGTAATATATTATATTACTAGAAGGACCTAATAAGCTCTACAAATAGTTTTTTTTTTTTCTTGCCCTCCTGTTAGAATTACGATATTTATTCTATAAGATGATACGGGCTACATTAATCCCAATATATGATGATTTGTTAAACAGAAATATTTAAAAATTTATTTTATTTGGCATTTGAAGGGTTGTGAACCTGTATCCCTAAATTATATATAGTATTATAAAAGTATCTTTATATACATTTAAAAGTTAAATCATATTTGTAATTTTAATCCCTCTTAAATGATAGAAATGATACTTATAAACCCTTCTTAAAAATATAAGAACAGAGATATGTTTTGTAGCACTTTTAAATTGCATAATCATTAAACATTGCAATATAACAATAATTATTGATGGAGGAAAGGAAAGTAATTAATAAATGCAAATCATGTTAGCAATTGTATATAAGGGAAAACAAATACTCACTGAATTAATTATATAACTGTTCTATCAGAAGAATACTTATAAATAGGTATTTGTCAGATTTTCTAACTTTATTTTATAAAAATATTTTCTAGGGTCCTCCCTGGTGGCACTACTGGTTAAATTACAGCACTGTGAGGCTATCACAGCCACTGAAGCCCGAGTTCAATACCCAACTAGGGAGGTGACCCACATGACATGGCAGACCTCCTGACCCATCTGCTGCTCTCCTCAGCAGTGCATTTTAGTAGATCTCTCTGCTCCCCACTCTGCCTCTAGTAAATTCCCTCACCTCCCACCCTCTGCCCTGTACCCCAGTTCTGTATTCATAAATAAATAAATCATTTATTTTTTTTCTAAAGGTGCAATTTGAATTTGAAAATAACAAGCTGACTTTAAAAGTGCATGTAAATATATAGAGATTTGGGCAATCAGGAAAGTGGACAACTTCTTCTTGAACATGTCTTGGCTATATAGAAATGAATGAAATTTGTCACATTCAAGTCTGTTTCTTAAAAGGAATAAAAGGAAGAGGCTTGATTGTTACACAAAGCTAAAAGCATTTTTATCAAGTGCACTTTGTATATTTATGCTGACAAGACTCCCAAGTGCCCAAGAACTAGTAAAAAGAGACCATTGTGTGGGAATACTCTGAAGTCTGTCTTTTTCAATATAATATCATACTTTCAATCTATGTGATTTATAAGTCAGAGAAAACTAACTAGTGAGTTTGCTTTATAATCAAAGGGAAATAGGACATCATATACTTAAAGCACTTCTAGCCTTCAAATTCTCTAAGAATCTTTGAGCTTCCATTAATTTATATTAAGATAGTAAATGAAAGGAGTGAATACTGAAAAGTAACACAATAACCTATTTTCAGTTATTCTTATAACCCACCCAACACACACACACACACACACACACACAGAGCTAATAAATGTGGAATATTTCCACTTACAAATCAAATCTTATTCTCATGCAAATTGTTTGAGAGGTAACTACTGAGGGAAAAAGTATACAAATCGATACTAAAAACATCACATCTTTAAAAAGGATTATACAAGGTGCATAAATCCAAATACAATTTTATTATATCATTTAAGCTTTAATGTCCTTTATAATCCAGAGAGATAATTCAGATCATGAAAAATTAGATGAGTCAAGTGTTCATGTTTTCTAATGATCAAGTATTCATACTTGTAAATTTGCTATATTCATGCTTGAAACACCTGTTTCTAATGTTATCATAAAGCACAGTTACTCCAAAGATTCATCCCCCTCAAATTTCAACTTCATCTAATTTAGTTATGCTGATAAATTTATTTACCAACCACATATTGATCAAGCTTTCACAGATAACAATTTTTTGGCTGAAACATTCTCTATGGGTTATAAAAATACTGTCATTTATACAGGAGAGTAGTTTGGACATGATTTTTTTCTTAGTATGTGACAGGAAATATAATTAGAAATATTTTCCAAATTTGATTTACTTTTTATATTCAAAAACTAAGTCATATGCTCAGGTAGCCTAATCTACTTCTCAGTGTCCTCACTTGTTAATATTTAGACATTTTCAGTGATCTCAAGTAGCAGAGTTCATTTCAGA
>NW_004567115.1:47099339-47100727 GCF_000260355.1 Condylura cristata | reverse complement strand
GAAATTTATAAGTAATTTAAAAAAAATGCTTGAAGAAGTAAAAAGCAATTGAGGGTAATTTGGTAGTACCCATAAAATATAATAGTTTTATAAAAAGTTCAAAAATGCCAAAGAATCTTAAAGGAACATATAGTACAATGAACAAGCAGTTTGCTATAAAAAGTGCTAACAATCTTCTAAATATGTATGTGCCATAAATTATATGTTAACTATAAAACAACATAAGTAAGTGGCGACGAGAATGTTGGCTGGAATGGATGAGTCCTTATGTGCTGGCCACTTCTGTACCTGGCAGAATTAACCTTGGCATTCCTCCGTAAGTAGTCCATATGAGGTTAGTATTATTTAATAGCCATTTTTTACAGAAAATTATGATTTGGAGAGTATTATGGACTAAGGGTTTTGCCTCCAAAATTCCCATGTTGAAACCCACAAGCTGATGTTATCAGAAGGTGAGCCACTGGGAGCTGAACAGGATTAGGAGTTTCATATATCTGTAAATATACTTCCTAGTTATCAGGATGGAATTTCAATACATTCCCCACTTTGCCATCACTCTCTTCCCCCATCTTTTTTTTTTTTTTTTTTTAAACAGAGCTCTATTCTCAGTGATAATATGAAGGGCCAAGTTCATATCTCAGTTCAATTTAAAATTTGTTACTACCAGAATATTCAAGTAATTACAAAATCAGATACCTCTGTTGAATAGCCATTTGGCTAGTTATTCAAATAGGATCTTGAAAATAATTGTCTGATGCCTCCCTTTTACTCTTGATAAACATAGGTTATTTTCATTTGAAAAACAAATTTTTATTTTACTAGTGTTATATTGTGTGTGTATGTGTATATATATATATATATATATACACACACACACACATGCACACAAGACAGTGTATGAATATAACTGTTAAAGTTACTTGAAGTTAAATGAACAGATACTTGTTTGTGACTTGACACATTTTCTAATGATAGCATTATAAATGTATTTAAACCTCAGTTTATAGGATTGGCTGGGTGACTCCAATCTGAGCAAACAAGTTTCTCTGCTCTGATCTCCATCCCGTGAGGCTACGGGAGCAGTTAGGACTTTAACCTGGAGTAAAGGCCGCACCAGAGTCTAATTATGTTGGCACCTTGATTTCAGAATTTCAGCATCCATAACTGTGAGAATTAAATTTCTGCTAATTAACAAACCACCCAGTAAAAGGTAATTTTGTTACAATCAACTTAAGCAAATAGAACAGAGAGGTTAAGTATTTCTTGAGCTTGATTAAATAAAATTTAGATTCACAGGTCCCCATTATATTTTAGTTGTCAAAAGACTTGTCTGTGGAAAAGATAGACCTATATTTCCCTATTTGTCCCCAAGTACAGTGAAAAAAAAA
>NW_004567115.1:47094286-47098408 GCF_000260355.1 Condylura cristata | reverse complement strand
TTAAATGAATAGATACTTCTGTTGGGATAAATTTTCAAATGATAGCACCATAAATGGATTTAAAACCTCAGTGTATCTAATATTGCTAATGGAGAAAAACATAATAGTTTTTAAACAATTCTGATGATTCAAAAGTCATGAAATAATGAAGAAACCCCTTAGAAAAGAGGAATGTGAAGAGAGACAGTGAGTGGGGTGGCTTGTACTTGTGGTTTCTAGTCTACAAATTATCTTGATCAAGCAATATGAAACAAAGCTAATTGAGTGGATGCAATCCAATATAATGTATTGACCATGTGAGAGATATACATGGCCATATCAATAACCATTTTAAATCAATACTTTTGTCACTTTGAATACAATAGGAAAGATCTCAAAAGTACAATGGTTGATGTATTGGGTTCCAGCAGACCTCTCCTGACCCGCCCGCTGCTCCCCTCAACAGTGTATTTCAGTGCATCTGCCTGTTCTGCTCCCCACTCTGTCTCGGGGAAGTCCTCTCACCGTCCCTGCACTTCTGGCCTGTACCCCGTTCTATGTCAAAATAAACATTAACAAAACGATTTGAACATAATAAAAAATAAAGATAATATGTGCACTTTGTAAGTCACATTAATCAACTCACACCCAATTATTTGTACCTGTCCACCTACCCATATGTCCCCTTATTTTGAAGGAAAACAAGATACTGATTTTCACTTGTGTATCCTTCTGTATTTTCAGTCTGTGTCATATAAAAGATAAAATCTTTAAAGATCAGAGCCTAGGTACAGTTACCAATCAGTAAATGATAAACAGTGATTCATTAATATCTCTAAAAACCTAGGCAATCATATTTCCCCTGTTGTCTGTCTCTCTTTAAACTTTAAATCCAAACAATTTAGTTCCATAGATTAAATTGGTTGTCGCCTCTTATTTCGATTTATATAATCCAGATGCCTGAGGCCATCTCTTTTGCTCACTTTGTCCTTACCTATTTTTTAATAGCAATCATTTTTACTCTCAAAGTGCCCTATTTGGATGATCAGTTAGATTGTTTCCCTTTTCTGAAATATCCTTCAATCTGTAGGCTCTGTTTTCCTCTTTAATTTCTTCTTAGGTTATATTTTTGTTGAGGAAAGTAGGTTGGCTATCCCATTTTGTTGTCGTTGCTGTTATTGTTTTGCAGTGTATCCTTGTTTTATAACTGAACATACCTTTTGTCCCTGAATTTCCTGAAGAATGGTTGTTAGATATATTGTTATAGTTAGATGCAAGTTTGATTTGGGGTGGCACAGATATTTCCTGGAAGGTATTGCAGAGCAAGTGGGATGTAAAACCTAGTTAACTTTCCTCTTGTGATTATTTCAGGCACTAATAACCCTTCTGTACATACATCTATTTCATTAGGAGTGAAAACTGGTCATTTTTTCTTAATTTTGGGGTGAATATTTCTGCATCAAGAAATGTCCCCTGTAAACATTTAGATTCTCTGAAGTATAGTTTGTATAAAGAAATGCAGGATAGATGCTCCTTATTTGCTAGTTTCAAAATGTTGAGTTGCTTCCTTAACAACCACCAAAGTGACAATTATGAACTCATGGTTTTAAAATATTGGATGTGTTTCAATTCATTACACTTATTATTCTTTTTAAAACTCAAATTTTCCTATCTTTTGCTAATGGTTGAGTCTTCCTACTGACTCCCTCGTGTCTCAACAAGGACACTTGCATCTTTGATCACTTACTTGCATTGCAATTTGGCAAGAGATGTCATGCCTATTTTAAACATATCCGGCCCAAGTTGTGGTATCAGCTAATTTTGCCACAAAACCTTGATTTCTCCCACCCTTTTATTTTTTTTGCAGGGGGGGTGTTGGTGGGAAGAGGGAGACCATGAGATCTGGGGATGTTCACTCTTGTGGGGCTGATCTTTTTAAGAGACAGATAAGAAATATGATGGCTTCAAGAACAATTACATGCATCATATGCTTATTCTGGTACATTCAGGAATACAGATTTTTAATTGTCCTCATTATTATTATATTTGCAACTCCTTTTTATAATTAAAATCCCAGCTTGCTGTGACATCTACATAGTTACACTAATTCACAATAAATTCATGACAGTCTCAGAATAATGATAGCTATACTAGCTATCAAATAGTTTGAGATAATTTTAGCTATTTTCCCCTGTCAAGATATTACTTTTAAATTACTTTATTTTAATACCCCTTGAAAATATTTTCTTATCATGTGTTATATAAGCCCTCAATATACCAATGTCAGTTTAATGTTCTTAATGTTTTAAGGGTAACATTGTTAAATATTTGCTTTCTTTTTAGAAAAAAGTGTTTTTATACTGTTTAAAATCAACTTATTTGATTTACATGGTCCAAAATTAAACATACAGAGCAATGTAAGTCTTTGAAAATTTAGTGTCTATCTGGGCTACCTCCAAGCTATGCACTTTAATTTACACCCTCAGATGAAGCCATGTTTCAAAAACAGTTTGCTTCGTCATTTAATGTAGTTCAAAAATTTAAAATTCAATATATATTTTAATTCTTATAAATCCAATAAGTACATTAATGATATGCATATAAATCCCCACTCTTCTACTGTTCTTCTACATTGTTATTCACCCTTTGCAGGCTTTTTTTTATTTTGAAGATAACTTTCTAGATTGTATATAAAAATTCATCCCATTCCTTTTCAGAGTTGAGTAGCACCCTATTAAATGCTTGTACCAGAACTTGTTCAGCATTCCTTGATTGATGTACAATGGTAATTTTCTTTGATTTCTGCTTAAGCACTCTGTAAAGGGTAACTTTATGTATGCTAATAATTTTAATTTAAAGGCAATTCAAAGTATTGGCAAAAGATGCCAATACTTGCACAGAGAATTTTGTACCATCTTCAGTCTGTCAAAATTAGGAATTATTTCCCTCTGTTGATAGGCTATATTTAGATCATTTTTATTGCATTTGAGCTAAGAATTTCTTGACATGCTGTGTCAGAGACCACTTGGGTGACTTCATATATTAAATGTTTTTCCAACAGTCTCACTAGTGCACATTGCCCAGTCTTCGGAATGAAGGAAAGGACATCTGGTCACTCTAATGATACTGAACCCTACAACTTTTGTTATTGAATACTGGACATGTGGTAGGTTTTGTCTAAAGCCAAGACCTATTGGGAATACCACATGGCACTGATAATCTCTTTAATTATAAGGGATTGTAATTATGAGCTAATTATGAAATCCAGTCATAAATTTCTTTAGATACAAAAGAAATATATCATATGTGCTTAATCCTTGATTAATAAAATAAAATAGACTTATACATATTGTGAAAGACACAGTATTTTTCAACAAAGGGATTTAAGCAAGGAATTGCAGATATTTTTTTCTTTTGCAACTATAAATAATAGATTTTTCTCTATGCTTTATAATGAGACATCAGAATTTAGCAACTCTTGAAAACAGTGGTTATGGTCTAGTAGTCACATTTCTTTGTCCAAAGAGAAACAATTTTACATGATTTAGTTGTTACCAGGCCAGATTTGAAGATTTTTCTAAGAGCCTTGTATTAATACCACAGAAAGAGAATGGTTTTGATGTGAACTTTATCAAATTTGTATATTGATACAAATATACAAAGATATTGTATAATATCTCAGCTGGTTCAATGTTTGCATAAAGTCCAACTAGAAAATACTCAACATAGATTTCATATTAAGGGGTTAGTTTTACATGCCTAGCATATATTATAAAAGCATACATTTTATACATTTATTATATTTTTGACTCATTAGGATCACATTTAGTATTTATTATATAAAATTAATTTCTAGTAATGGCATCCTAACATATCATTCCTTATACAGTAAATGTTTTTTTAAAGATTTACTTATTTATACATACAGAACTGGGGTATAGGTCAGAGGTGCAGGAGAAGTTAGAGGATTCACCAGAGACAGAGTGGGGAGCAGAACAGGCCGACTGATGAAGCACACTGCTGAGGGGAGCAGTGGGCGGGTCAGGAGAGGTTTGCCACACCATGTGGATCACCTCCAGGGCCAGGGATTAAACTCATGCTGAAGTGGCTTTAGCTTCTTGTGCTGTGCTTTAACCCACTGTG